>NW_026683765.1:0-25000 GCF_030247195.1 Topomyia yanbarensis | reverse complement strand
TATTAGCATTTTCGTTTATTTTCTTAAAATAGTAAATAATAAACATCACCATTATTATCATGGAAATAATGCATCTCAACAAGTTCTACAGTTCTTTCTTTGACTCCATTCAATTATCTCTTTTGGTTTCGACGCAAAATCGTTTTTATCACATCGTTTCATATGGAAAAATAACGATTTCGAACCCATTACATTTGTTGCGAGCTCATGCTGTGTTAACTATTAAATAGCAGCAAAATGAAAAGAGATATAGACAAAGTGTCAAATAAAAAGTTATAGAGAACATTAAGGGGCATCAAATGAACAATAGTAACGATAAATTTTGTTGATTAATAATTAGAATATTTAAAAAACTCTCCAAAAAACACAAATTTTGAGTTATTTCTTTAGTCAAAAATCATTTATTACACTTAACTAAAAGATATTTGTACATACACTGATAGGACATTTTCTTAGCTTTCCAACGAAATCTTGTAAATAACTATATAAAGCATATTTTTTAGATTAGAGTCTTTTAAGCACTTGCAAGTCGGTTACAGGAAAAGTATAGTAATGAAATTACAAAGAAATGAGAAGAGATAGAAATATGTCGTCCAAGAACAAGTTATGAATCGTCCTAAAACCCAACTTTTGGATATTGGTATAATCATACTTAATTATTTCGAGAAAATTAGCAAAAACTTCCTCAAAAACACTAACTTTTAATTACTTTATAGCTAAAAGGTAATTAAAACTAATTACTTAAAAGATATGAGAACACCAGTCAATAGGAAATTTTCTCACCTTTCGAATGGAACTTAAATATTTAAAATAAAAAGTATACTTTTAAAGTTAGAGGTATTCTAAGACAAATAAGTTTTTTACACAAAAAGGTCAATAACTCTGTAACGGTTGAGATTTGATGGTATGTGTAGAACAACTTTTTTCTCAAAATATGGCAGTCTGTCACCCCCCGAGAGATTCTTAACCATGAACCAAACACCCTGTATATATATATATATATATATATATATATATATATATATATATATATATATATATATATATATATATATATATATATATATATATATATATATATATATATATATATATATATATATATATATATATATATATATATATATATATATATATATATATCTATCTATCTATCTATATATATATAAAAGTCAATGTTTGTATGTATATGATTTATAGACTCCTAAACGGCTTAACCGATTACCGTAAAAATTTGCACACAGTAGATATTTGGTATGGGGCGTGTTTGTGTACTATTAGTTGGAGATTATCTGCCCGCCAGATGGCGCTTTGGAACAAATTGTGTTTTCCTCCAATTTCGCTGAAAATCGCAACAACGCGCGATGGAAATTAGCTAGTTATTTCATATAAATGTGTAGTTCGTTGGAATCGAGTCCTGATACACAACCATGCACTGCTAGGCCCTGTGTAAAACGGACTCAGGCATAACTTCACTAAAAGTTAAATGTGTCACCTAGTAGCGAAAATGCGAACTAGTTTTTTTCCATGCAAATTTTCGAAAGATCCCATACAAACTTCAAGCACGTTGGTTCGGTAGCTAGACTTGTTCGATTTGCTTCAAATTTGGTACAAGTAATCCTGGTGGGACTAGCAATCGACTCAGGGGCCGATTGAATTTTCAAAAATTCATTTTTTTTCTGGGCAGTCCAATAATCATATTTTATGTATAGACCAAGCATTCTAGTTATTCTAGTTTATATTCATAAATAGGCTTTGTAGTATGTACCTATTAGCAAAATCAAAATTGGATAGGCTGAGTGGAAATGAATCACGTGAAGTGAAAATGAATCAATGAATTGGTCGAACGTAAATAATAAACTTACGTTGTGCTTTCCATCGATCCGCGTAAATTTGTTGCTAAGAATGTTTTCGTCATTGATCAACGAAAGCACAGATTGCTATCATACCGGTTACGCATGCAACCGCTAACAAACAGGGATGCCACATTGAAATCTGTGTTTCGGTCAAAAATATATTTTTACCATCTGTGATAACTGAATCAGGAAAAAAATCTGTGATAAATTATCGAAAAAACTGAAAAATTACAAAATTTCCAAAAATCTGTGAAATTTTCATCAAAATGCCAAAAATCTGCCATCTGTGATCAAAAATTGTGAAAAAATGGGTTTCAGAGTAATTGCAATACCTTTCTATTGAGACAGTAGTCAACATATGGTGGGCCCAGCCGCTTCTAGGACCATGCCTACCATGCTATTGCATTGCACAGTGTTTTAAAACGTTGTTTTCGAGTTCAAAATTAATAGCGCCTAAGCCTAGGGACAGGTCACTCTAAGAGTGTAAAAAAAATTGCATCAAATTTAAAAAAATGTATTTAATTTCCATTTTTGCATCAACTTTGCACTCCCTCACAGAAAAGAAAGTTTGTTTAACAAACGTCCTACGCTGATCCACTTTGTTCGACGTTTTGCTGAATGTAGGACAAGTTTTTGTAGGGTTTTGACGTCTTATACGCATCGCAAAATACATTACAAGCAACGCAAAATACATTACACGCAACGCAAAATACATTATGAATTTCTATTTTGATGGAAAGAAATGCATTAAATTTCGCTGATTTTTAAAAATGCATCACAAGTGATCTGCCCCTAGACCTAAACCGTTAACTTTAGTAGTATAGTTTGTTCGGAGAAGTTTTTGCTTTTATGATTGCGAATCTACAGGAATATATTGTTCAGTGATTAATTCACCTATAAGTGATATACAAAATTTATTTCCTGAACTGACTAAGATAGAAACTTTGTGTCTTCTTCAAAGTTGTAGGAAATATTACTACAAAAGAAATTTCTGAAGACACTATACATAACTTTAATAGCTTTTGAGTTATATAACATGCTATGTGAGTGCCCGAATAGAAATGTACAATAACTAAACCATAATTTTCACTGTGGCAGTACAATCATTTCAGAATAATTTACAGTAAATTCTACAATACAAAAACAATAAATTTTAACGTTATGTATCTTAACATTAAAAAAATTGTTTTTTCTCCATACATTTTTTTCTCGAAAACAGTAAAATTTAATGTGAATTTACTGTATCAGTTTTTGCTGAACAGTAAAATTGATTGTTACATGGAATTTTATTGCAAATCTACTGCAAGAACTCAGCGTCGAACAATGTTGAAACAGTAATAACTACAATATTTATTGTTTTATGATTGTTTGTAGGGTAAATACTACTGTAAAATTCTATTCGGGTGGCCCCTTGAAATTAGTTATTCCATGATATCTTTTTTAGTCATTCTCCTACGTTCTTGGAATTTTCCACAAAGTAGCTTGCGGTGTTGAATCACATAGTTTGGGGGAACAAAGTGTTTTCCTATTTGTTGGCTATCTTGAAATTTTGACGTAGGACTACGTCTTTGTTTTCGATATGGGGGTGCACTTTGCAAATTCTACATAAATGGTATGTAACGAAAAGTGGTCCAATTTTCAACGCATATAATTCAGCCATCTCACGATAAATTTTCAATTTTTTTGCGCATATCGCTCCGAAATATTTCTAAGAATATATTCCAATAGATAAACCTAAACATTATTTATATCGTGGCATTAGAAACATAAAAAATTTACAACCTAGTGAAAATATCACGCATTTACACAGAAGATAGCGCTTCCCAAGTCCGGCACGACAGATTCGTGTACCTAGCGCGCTACGTTTCTATGAATGACGTCATCATCGACTATTTAAAGAACGGATTTGGCCTGACAAGCTCAGTTATCTGTTGAACGGCCGCCAGAGCAGATCACTGCGATGTGTGTTTTCGCAGCCAGTGCAGCTGAGTTAGAAGTCCGTTCGTGCACAAAATAACTTGTACATTCGAGCTCCATTTGCAGACACGGTTAACGTAGTGTCGTGGTACTAGTTGTCTCTTTCGCTCTACCCATCATTATCAGCGTTGACTTATTTTGCCTTATGCGCTTGGGTGCAATGTTTAAGGCGAATGTGTAGGGTTACCATATTCACAGATTTTTAAGCAATTTCACTAAATTTTTTTTTCACAGATGGCAGATTTTTGACATTTCGATGAAAATTTCACAGATTTTTGGAAACATTGTGATTTTTCACAGATTTTTCGGAAATTTATCACAGATTTTCTTAGCTTTTTTCCTGATTCAGTTATCACAGATGGTAAAAAAAGGGCTGCCCTTTTAGCTTTTTTCCAACCAATCGCGGCCAGGTTACTGTTAATCGGATCCCTAGAAGCCTCTACTAAATATCTTAATACTTGTGATTCCATTTATTCTGCGCCAACAAATTCCGTAGTTACTTCTTATGAACGATTGCTACATGCAAAGGGAAAAGCATTTTACCTTATGCCACCCAAAAGTAGCAAAGAGCTCTTTGGGCCCGACTACACCATACTTTTCGGATCCCTAGGGACCTATACTAAATATCTAAAAACTTGGTATTTCATTTCTACTGCGCCGACAAATTCTCTGGTTACTTCTTATGAACGATTTCTACATGCAAAGGGAAAAGCATTTTACCTTATGCCACCCAAGGGTATCAAAGAGCTCTTTGGGCCCGACTAAACTATATTTTTCAGATCCCTAGGGACCTATACTAAATATCTAAACACTTGGTATTTCATTTCTACTGCGCCGACAAATTCCCTGGTCCCTTCTTATGAAGGATTTCTAGATACAAAGGGAAAAGCATTTTACCTTATGCCACCCAAGGGTATCAAAGAGCTCTTTGGGCCCGACTACACCATACTTTTCAGATCCCTAGGGACCTATGCTAAATATCTAAATACTTCTGATTTCATTTCTACTGCGCCGACAAATTCCCTGGGCACTTCTTATGAAGGATTTCTACATGCAAAGGGAAAAGCATTTTACCTTATGCCACCCACGGGTATCAAAGAGCTCTTTGGGCCCGACTAAACCATACTTTTCAGATCCCTAGGGACCTGTACTAAATATCGAAACACTTGGTAGTTCATTTCTACTGCGCCGACAGATTCCCTGGTCACTTCTTATGAACGATTTCTACATGTAAAGGGAAAAGCATTTTACCTTATGCCACCCAAGGGTATCAAAGAGCTCTTTGGGCCCGACTAGACCATACTTTTCAGATCCCTAGGGACCTATACTAAATATCTAAACACTTGGTAGTTCATTTCTACTGCGCATACAGATTCCCTGGTCACTTCTTATGAACGATTTCTACATGCAAAGGGAAAAGCATTTTACCTTATGCCACCCAAGGATATCAAAGAGCTCTTTAGGCCCGACTGCACCATACTTTTCAGATCCCTAGGGACCTATACTAAATATCTAAACACTCGGTATTTCATTTCTACTGCGCCGACAAATTCCCTGGTCACTTCTTATGAAGGATTTCTAGATGCAAAGGGAAAAGCATTTTACCTTATGCCACCCAAGGATATCAAAGAGCTCTTTGGGCCCGACTACACCATACTTTTCAGATCCCTAGGGACCTATACTAAATATCTAAACACTTGGTAGTTCATTTCTACTGCGCCGACAAATTCCCTGTACACTTCTTATGAACGATTTCTACATTCAATTGGAAAAGCATTTTACCTTATGCCACCCAAGGGTATCAAAGAGCTCTTTGGGCCCGACTACACCATACTTTTCAGATCCCTAGAGACCTATACTAAATATCTAAACACTTGGTATTTCATTTCTACTGCGCCGACAAATTCCCTGGTCACTTCTTATGAACGATTTCTACATGCAAAGGGAAAAGCATTTTACCTTATGCCACCCAAGGATATCAAAGAGCTCTTTGGGCCCGACTAGACCATACTTTTCAGATGCCTAGGGACCTATACTAAATATCTAAACACTCGTTAGTTCATTTCTACTGCGCCGACAAATTCCCTGGTCACTTCTTATGAACGATTTCTACATGCAAAGGGAAAAGCATTTTACCTTATGCCACCCAAGGGTATCAAAGAGCTCTTTGGGCCCGACTAAACTATACTTTTCAGATCCCTAGTGACCTATACTAAATATTTAAATACTTGGTAGTTCATTTCTACTGCGCCGACAGATTCCCTGGTCACTTCTTATGAACGATTTCTACATGTAAAGGGAAAAGCATTTTACCTTATGCCACCCAAGGGTATCAAAGAGCTCTTTGGGCCCGACTATAACATACTTTTCAGATCCCTAGGGACCTATACTAAATATCTAAACACTTGGTAGTTCATTTCTACTGCGCCGACAAATTCCCTGTACACTTCTTATGAACGATTTCTACATTCAATTGGAAAAGCATTTTACCTTATGCCACCCAAGGGTATCAAAGAGCTCTTTGGGCCCGACTACACCATACTTTTCAGATCCCTAGGGACCTATACTAAATATCTAAACACTTGGTATTTCATTTCTACTGCGCCGACAAATTCCCTGGTCACTTCTTATGAACGATTTCTACATGCAAAGGGAAAAGCATTTTACCTTATGCCACCCAAGGGTATCAAAGAGCTCTTTGGGCCCGACTACACTATACTTTTCAGATCCCTAGGGACCTATACTAAATATCGAAACACTTGGTAGTTCATTTCTACTGCGCTGACAGATTCCCTGGTCACTTCTTATGAACGATTTCTACATGCAAAGGGAAAAGCATTTTACTTTATGCCACCCAAGGGTATCAAAGAGCTCTTTGGGCCCGACTACACTATACTTTTCAGATCCCTAGGAACCTATGCTAAATATCTAAACACTTGTGATTTCATTTCTACTGCGCAGACAAATTCTATAGTCACTTTTTATGAACGATTTCTACATGTAAAGGGAAAAACATTTTACCTCATGCCACCCAAGGGTATCAAAGAGCTCTTTGGGCCCGACTACACCATACTTTTCAGATCCCTAGGGACCTATACTAAATATCTAAACACTTGGTAGTTCATTTCTACTGCGCCGACAAATTCCCTGGTCACTTCTTATGAACGATTTCTACATGCAAAGGGAAAAGCATTTTACCTTATGCCACCCAAGGGTATCAAAGAGCTCTTTGGGCCCGACTACACTATACTTTTCAGATCCCTGGGGACCTGTACTAAATATCTAAATACTTGGTAGTTCATTTCTACTGCGCCGACAGATTCTCTGGTCACTTCTTATGAAGGATTTCTACATGCAAAGGGAAAAGCATTTTACCTTATGCCACCCAAGGGTATCAAAGAGCTCTTTGGGCCCGACTACACCATACTTTTCAGATCCCTAGGGACCTATGCTAAATATCTAAATACTTGGTAGTTCATTTCTACTGCGCTGACAAATTCCCTGGTCACTTCTTATGAACGATTTCTACATGCAAAGGGAAAAGCATTTTACCTTATGCCACCCAAGGGTATCAAAGAGCTCTTTGGGCCCGACTACACTATACTTTTCAGATCCCTAGGAACCTATGCTAAATATCTAAACACTTCTGATTTCATTTCTACTGCGCCGACAAATTCCCTGGGCACTTCTTATGAAGGATTTCTACATGCAAAGGGAAAAGCATTTTACCTTATGCCACCCAAGGGTATCAAAGAGTTCTTTGGGCCCGACTACACCATATTTTTCAGATCCCGAGGGACCTATACTAAATATCGAAATACTTGGTAGTTCATTTCTACTGCGCCGACAGATTCCCTGGTCACTTTTTATGAACGATTTCTACATGTAAAGGGAAAAGCATTTTACCTTATGCCACCCAAGGGTATCAAAGAGCTCTTTGGGCCCGACTACACCATACTTTTCAGATCCCTAGGGACCTATGCTAAATATCTAAACACTTGGTAGTTCATTTCTACTGCGCCGACAGATTCCCTGGTCACTTCTTATGAAGGATTTCTACATGCAAAGGGAAAAGCATTTTACCTTATGCCACCCAAGGATATCAAAGAGCTCTTTGAGCCCGACTACACCATACTTTTCAGATCCCTAGGGACCTATACTAAATATCTAAACACTTGGTATTTAATTTCTACTGCGCCGACAAATTCCCTGGTCACTTCTTATGAACGATTTCTACATGCAAAGGGAAAAGCATTTTACCTTATGCCACCCAAGGATATCAAAGAGCTCTTTGGGCCCGACTAAACTATACTTTTCAGATCCCTAGGGACCTATACTAAATATCGAAACACTTGGTATTTCATTTCTACTGCGCCGACGAATTCCCTGGTCACTTCTTATGAAGGGTTTCTACATGCAAAGGGAAAAGCATTTTACCTTATGCCACCCAAGGATATCAAAGAGCTCTTTGGGCCCGACTGCACCATACTTTTCAGATCCCTAGGGACCTATACTAAATATCTAAACACTTGTTAGTTCATTTCTACTGCGCCGACAAATTCCCTGGGCACTTCTTATGAAGGATTTTTACATGCAAAGGGAAAAGCATTTTACCTTATGCCACCCAAGGGTATCAAAGAGTTCTTTGGGCCCGACTAAACCATATTTTTCAGATCCCTAGGGACCTATACTAAATATCGAAATACTTGGTAGTTCATTTCTACTGCGTCGACAGATTCCCTGGTCACTTTTTATGAACGATTTCTACATGTAAAGGGAAAAGCATTTTACCTTATGCCACCCAAGGGTATCAAAGAGCTCTTTGGGCCCGACTAAACTATACTTTTCAGATCCCTAGGGACCTATACTAACTATCAAAACACTTGGTAGCTCATTTCTACTGCGCTGACAGATTCCCTGGTCACTTCTTATGAACGATTTCTACATTCAATTGGAAAAGCATTTTACCTTATGCCACCCAAGGGTATCAAATATCCCTTTGGGCCCGACTACACCATACTTTTCAGATCCCTAGGGACCTATACTAAATATCTAAACACTTGGTATTTCATTTCTACTGCGCCGACAAATTCCCTGGTCACTTCTTATGAACGATTTCTACATGCAAAGGGAAAAGCATTTTACCTTATGCCACCCAAGGGTATCAAAGAGCTCTCTGGGCCCGACTAAACTATACTTTTAAGATCCCTAGGGACCTATACTAAATATCGAAACACTTGGTAGTTCATTTCTACTGCGCTGACAGATTCCCTGGTCACTTCTTATGAAGGATTTCTACATGCAAAGGGAAAAGCATTTTACCTTATGCCACCCAAGGGTATCAAAGAGCTCTTTGGGCTCGACTACAGTATACTTTTCAGATCCCTAGGAACCTATGCTAAATATCTAAACACTTGTGATTTCATTTCTACTGCGCCGACAAATTCTTTAGTCACTTTTTAGGAACGATTTGTACATGTAAAGGGAAAAGCATTTTACCTTATGCCACCCAAGGGTATCAAAGAGCTCTTTGGGCCCGACTACACCATACTTTTCAGATCCCTAGGGACCTATACTAAATATCGAAACACTTGGTATTTCATTTCTACTGCGCCGACAAATTCCCTGGTCACTTCTTAGGAAGGGTTTCTACATGCACAAGGGAAAAGCATTTTGCCACCCAAGGATATCAAAGAGCTCTTTGGGCCCGACTACACCATACTTTTCAGATCCCTAGGGACCTATACTAAATATCTAAACACTTGTTAGTTCATTTCTACTGCGCCGACAAATTCCCTGGTCACTTCTTATGAACGATTTCTACATGTAAAGGGAAAAGCATTTTACCTTATGCCACCCAAGGGTATCAAAGAGCTCTTTGGGCCCGACTACACCATACTTTTCAGATCCCTAGGGACCTATGCTAAATATCTAAACACTTAGTAGTTCATTTCTACTGCACCGACAGATTCCCTGGTCACTTCTTATGAAGGATTTCTACATACAAAGGAAAAAGCATTTTACCTTATGCCACCCAAGGGTATCAAAGAGCTCTTTGGGCCCGACTACACCATACTTTTCAGATCCCTAGGGACCTATACTAAATATCTAAACACTTGGTATTTCATTTCTACTGCGCCGGCAAATTCCCTGGTCACTTCTTATGAACGATTTCTACATGCAAAGGGAAAAGCATTTTACCTTATGCCACCCAAGGGTATCAAAGAGCTCTTTGGGCCCGACTAAACTATACTTTTCAGATCCCTAGGGACCTATACTAAATATCTAAACACTTGATATTTCATTTCTACTGCGCCGACAAATTCCCTGGTCACTTCTTATGAAGGGTTTCTACATGCAAAGGGAAAAGCATTTTACCTTATGCCACCCAAGGATATCAAAGAGCTCTTTGGGCCCGACTACACCATACTTTTCAGATCCCTAGGAACCTATGCTCAATATCTAAACACTTCTGATTTCATTTCTACTGCGCCGACAAATTCCCTGGTCACTTCTTATGAACGATTTCTACATGCAAAGGGAAAAGCATTTTACCTTATGCCACCCAAGGGTATCAAAGAGCTCTTTGGGCCCGACTACAGTATACTTTTCAGATACCTAGGAACCTATACTAAATATCTAAACACTTGGTAGTTCATTTCTACTGCGCCGACAAATTCCCTGGTCACTTCTTATGAACGATTTCTACATTAAATTGGAAAAGCATTTTACCTTATGCCACCCAAGGGTATCAAAGAGCTCTTTGGGCCCGACTACACCATACTTTTCAGATCCCTAGGGACCTATACTAAATATCTAAACACTTGGTATTTCAATTCTACTGCGCCGACAAATTCCCTGGTCACTTCTTATGAACGATTTCTACATTAAATTGGAAAAGCATTTTACCTTATGCCACCCAAGGGTATCAAAGAGCTCTTTGGGCCCGACTACACCATACTTTTCAGATCCCTAGGGACCTATACTAAATATCTAAACACTTGTTAGTTCATTTCTACTGCGCCGACAAATTCCCTGGTCACTTCTTATGAACGATTTCTACATGTAAAGGGAAAAGCATTTTACCTTATGCCACCCAAGGGTATCAAAGAGCTCTTTGGGCCCGACTACACCATACTTTTCAGATCCCTAGGGACCTATGCTAAATATCTAAACACTTAGTAGTTCATTTCTACTGCGCCGACAGATTCCCTGGTCACTTCTTATGAAGGATTTCTACATACAAAGGAAAAAGCATTTTACCTTATGCCACCCAAGGATATCAAAGAGCTCTTTAGGCCCGACTACACCATACTTTTCAGATCTCTAGGGACCTATACTAAATATCTAAACACTTGTTATTTCATTTCTACTGCGCCGGCAAATTCCCTGGTCACTTCTTATGAACGATTTCTACATGCAAAGGGAAAAGCATTTTACCTTATGCCACCCAAGGGTATCAAAGAGCTCTTTGGGCCCGACTAAACTATACTTTTCAGATCCCTAGGGACCTATACTAAATATCTAAACACTTGATATTTCATTTCTACTGCGCCGACAAATTCCCTGGTCACTTCTTATGAAGGGTTTCTACATGCAAAGGGAAAAGCATTTTACCTTATGCCACCCAAGGATATCAAAGAGCTCTTTGGGCCCGACTACACCATACTTTTCAGATCCCTAGGAACCTATGCTAAATATCTAAACACTTCTGATTTCATTTCTACTGCGCCGACAAATTCCCTGGTCACTTCTTATGAAGGGTTTCTACATGCAAAGGGAAAAGCATTTTACCTTATGCCACCCAAGGATATCAAAGAGCTCTTTGGGCCCGACTAAACTATACTTTTCAGATCCCTAGGGACCTATACTAAATATCGAAACACTTGGTATTTCATTTCTACTGCGCCGACGAATTCCCTGGTCACTTCTTATGAAGGGTTTCTACATGCAAAGGGAAAAGCATTTTACCTTATGCCACCCAAGGGTATCAAAGAGCTCTTTGGGCCCGACTAAACTATACTTTTCAGATCCCTAGGGACCTATATTAAATATCGAAACACTTGGTAGTTCATTTCTACTGCGCTGACAGATTCCCTGGTCACTTCTTATGAACGATTTCTACATGCAAAGGGAAAAGCATTTTACCTTATGCCACCCAAGGGTATCAAAGAGCTCTTTGGGCCCGACTACAGTATACTTTTCAGATCCCTAGGAACCTATGCTAAATATCTAAACACTTGTGATTTCATTTCTACTGCGCCGACAAATTCCCTGGTCACTTTTTATGAACGATTTGTACATGTAAAGGGAAAAGCATTTTACCTTATGCCACCCAAGGGTATCAAAGAGCTCTTTGGGCCCGACTACACCATACTTTTCAGATCCCTAGGGACCTATACTAAATATCGAAACACTTGGTAGTTCATTTCTACTGCGCCGACAAATTCCCTGGTCACTTCTTATGAACGATTTCTACATGCAAAGGGAAAAGCATTTTACCTTATGCCACCCAAGGGTATCAAAGAGCTCTTTGGGCCCGACTACACCATACTTTTCAGATCCCTAGGGACCTATACTAAACATCTAAACACTTGTTATTACATTTCTACTGCGTCGACAAATTCCCTGGTCACTTCTTATGAACGATTTCTACATGCAAAGGGAAAAGCATTTTACCTTATGCCACCCAAGGGTATCAACGAGCTCTTTGGGCCCGACTACACCATACTTTTCAGATCCCTAGGGACCTATGCTAAATACCTAAATACTTCTGATTTCATTTCTACTGCGCCGACAAATTCCCTGGGCACTTCTTATGAAGGATTTCTACATGCAAAGGGAAAAGCATTTTACCTTATGCCACCCAAGGGTATCAAAGAGCTCTTTGGGCCCGACTAAACCATACTTTTCAGATCCCTAGGGACCTGTACTAAATATCGAAACACTTGGTAGTTCATTTCTACTGCGCCGACAGATTCCCTGGTCACTTCTTATGAACGATTTCTACATGTAAAGGGAAAAGCATTTTACCTTATGCCACCCAAGGGTATCAAAGAGCTCTTTGGGCCCGACTACACCATACTTTTCAGATCCCTAGGGACCTATACTAAATATCTAAACACTTGGTAGTTCATTTCTACTGCGCATACAGATTCCCTGGTCACTTCTTATGAACGATTTCTACATGCAAAGGGAAAAGCATTTTACCTTATGCCACCCAAGGATATCAAAGAGCTCTTTAGGCCCGACTACACCATACTTTTCAGATCCCTAGGGACCTATACTAAATATCTAAACACTTGGTATTTCATTTCTACTGCGCCGACAAATTCCCTGGTCACTTCTTATGAACGATTTCTACATGCAAAGGGAAAAGCATTTTACCTTATGCCACCCAAGGATATCAAAGAGCTCTTTGGGCCCGACTACACTATACTTTTCAAATCCCTAGGGACCTATACTAAATATCTAAATACTTGGTATTTCATTTCGACTGCGCCGACAAATTCCCTGGTCACTTCTTATGAAGGATTTCTAGATGCAAAGGGAAAAGCATTTTACCTTATGCCACCCAAGGATATCAAAGAGCTCTTTGGGCCCGACTACACCATACTTTTTAGATCCCTAGGGACCTATACTAAATATCTAAACACTTGGTAGTTCATTTCTACTGCGCCGACAAATTCCCTGGTCACTTCTTATGAACGATTTCTACATGCAAAGGGAAAAGCATTTTACCTTATGCCACCCAAGGGTATCAAAGAGCTCTTTGGGCCCGACTAAACTATACTTTTCAGATCCCTAGTGACCTATACTAAATATCTAAATACTTGGTATTTCATTTCTACTGCGCCGACAGATTCCCTGGTCACTTCTTATGAACGATTTCTACATGTAAAGGGAAAAGCATTTTACCTTATGCCACCCAAGGGTATCAAAGAGCTCTTTGGGCCCGACTATAACATACTTTTCAGATCCCTAGGGACCTATACTAAATATCTAAACACTTGGTAGTTCATTTCTACTGCGCCGACAAATTCCCTGGGCACTTCTTATGAAGGATTTCTACATGCAAAGGGAAAAGCATTTTACCTTATGCCACCCACGGGTATCAAAGAGCTCTTTGGGCCCGACTAAACCATACTTTTCAGATCCCTAGGGACCTGTACTAAATATCGAAACACTTGGTAGTTCATTTCTACTGCGCCGACAGATTCCCTGGTCACTTCTTATGAACGATTTCTACGTGTAAAGGGAAAAGCATTTTACCTTATGCCACCCAAGGGTATCAAAGAGCTCTTTGGGCCCGACTACACCATACTTTTCAGATCCCTAGGGACCTATACTAAATATCTAAACACTTGGTAGTTCATTTCTACTGCGCATACAGATTCCCTGGTCACTTCTTATGAACGATTTCTACATGCAAAGGGAAAAGCATTTTACCTTATGCCACCCAAGGATATCAAAGAGCTCTTTAGGCCCGACTACACCATACTTTTCAGATCCCTAGGGACCTATACTAAATATCTAAACACTTGGTATTTCATTTCTACTGCGCCGACAAATTCCCTGGTCACTTCTTATGAACGATTTCTACATGCAAAGGGAAAAGCATTTTACCTTATGCCACCCAAGGATATCAAAGAGCTCTTTGGGCCCGACTACACTATACTTTTCAGATCCCTAGGGACCTATACTAAATATCTAAACACTTGGTATTTCATTTCTACTGCGCCGACAAATTCCCTGGTCACTTCTTATGAAGGATTTCTAGATGCAAAGGGAAAAGCATTTTACCTTATGCCACCCAAGGATATCAAAGAGCTCTTTGGGCCCGACTACACCATACTTTTCAGATCCCTAGGGACCTATACTAAATATCTAAACACTTGGTAGTTCATTTCTACTGCGCCGACAAATTCCCTGTACACTTCTTATGAACGATTTCTACATTCAATTGGAAAAGCATTTTACCTTATGCCACCCAAGGGTATCAAAGAGCTCTTTGGGCCCGACTACACCATACTTTTCAGATCCCTAGAGACCTATACTAAATATCTAAACACTTGGTATTTCATTTCTACTGCGCCGACAAATTCCCTGGTCACTTCTTATGAACGATTTCTACATGCAAAGGGAAAAGCATTTTACCTTATGCCACCCAAGGATATCAAAGAGCTCTTTGGGCCCGACTACACCATACTTTTCAGATGCCTAGGGACCTATACTAAATATCTAAACACTTGTTAGTTCATTTCTACTGCGCCGACAAATTCCCTGGTCACTTCTTATGAACGATTTCTACATGCAAAGGGAAAAGCATTTTACCTTATGCCACCCAAGGGTATCAAAGAGCTCTTTGGGCCCGACTAAACTATACTTTTCAGATCCCTAGTGACCTATACTAAATATCTAAATACTTGGTAGTTCATTTCTACTGCGCCGACAGATTCCCTGGTCACTTCTTATGAACGATTTCTACATGTAAAGGGAAAAGCATTTTACCTTATGCCACCCAAGGGTATCAAAGAGCTCTTTGGGCCCGACTATAACATACTTTTCAGATCCCTAGGGACCTATACTAAATATCTAAACACTTGGTAGTTCATTTCTACTGCGCCGACAAATTCCCTGTACACTTCTTATGAACGATTTCTACATTCAATTGGAAAAGCATTTTACCTTATGCCACCCAAGGGTATCAAAGAGCTCTTTGGGCCCGACTACACCATACTTTTCAGATCCCTAGGGACCTATACTAAATATCTAAACACTTGGTATTTCATTTCTACTGCGCCGACAAATTCCCTGGTCACTTCTTATGAACGATTTCTACATGCAAAGGGAAAAGCATTTTACCTTATGCCACCCAAGGGTATCAAAGAGCTCTTTGGGCCCGACTACACTATACTTTTCAGATCCCTAGGGACCTATACTAAATATCGAAACACTTCGTAGTTCATTTCTACTGCGCTGACAGATTCCCTGGTCACTTCTTATGAACGATTTCTACATGCAAAGGGAAAAGCATTTTACCTTATGCCACCCAAGGGTATCAAAGAGCTCTTTGGGCCCGACTACACTATACTTTTCAGATCCCTAGGAACCTATGCTAAATATCTAAACACTTGTGATTTCATTTCTACTGCGCAGACAAATTCTATAGTCACTTTTTATGAACGATTTCTACATGTAAAGGGAAAAACATTTTACCTCATGCCACCCAAGGGTATCAAAGAGCTCTTTGGGCCCGACTACACCATACTTTTCAGATCCCTAGGGACCTATACTAAATATCTAAACACTTGGTAGTTCATTTCTACTGCGCCGACAAATTCCCTGGTCACTTCTTATGAACGATTTCTACATGCAAAGGGAAAAGCATTTTACCTTATGCCACCCAAGGGTATCAAAGAGCTCTTTGGGCCCGACTACACTATACTTTTCAGATCCCTGGGGACCTGTACTAAATATCTAAACACTTGGTAGTTCATTTCTACTGCGCCGACAGATTCTCTGGTCGCTTCTTATGAAGGATTTCTACATGCAAAGGGAAAAGCATTTTACCTTATGCCACCCAAGGGTATCAAAGAGCTCTTTGGGCCCGACTACACCATACTTTTCAGATCCCTAGGGACCTATGCTAAATATCTAAACACTTGGTATTTCATTTCTACTGCGCCGACAAATTCCCTGGTCACTTCTTATGAACGATTTCTACATTAAATTGGAAAAGCATTTTACCTTATGCCACCCAAGGGTATCAAAGAGCTCTTTGGGCCCGACTACACCATACTTTTCAGATCCCTAGGGACCTATGCTCAATATCTAAACACTTCTGATTTCATTTCTACTGCGCCGACAAATTCCCTGGTCACTTCTTATGAACGATTTCTACATGCAAAGGGAAAAGCATTTTACCTTATGCCACCCAAGGGTATCAAAGAGCTCTTTGGGCCCGACTACAGTATACTTTTCAGATACCTAGGAACCTATACTAAATATCTAAACACTTGGTAGTTCATTTCTACTGCGCCGACAAATTCCCTGGTCACTTCTTATGAACGATTTCTACATTAAATTGGAAAAGCATTTTACCTTATGCCACCCAAGGGTATCAAAGAGCTCTTTGGGCCCGACTACACCATACTTTTCAGATCCCTAGGGACCTATACTAAATATCTAAACACTTGGTAGTTCATTTCTACTGCGCATACAGATTCCCTGGTCACTTCTTATGAACGATTTCTACATGCAAAGGGAAAAGCATTTTACCTTATGCCACCCAAGGATATCAAAGAGCTCTTTAGGCCCGACTACACCATACTTTTCAGATCCCTAGGGACCTATACTAAATATCTAAACACTTGGTATTTCATTTCTACTGCGCCGACAAATTCCCTGGTCACTTCTTATGAACGATTTCTACATGCAAAGGGAAAAGCATTTTACCTTATGCCACCCAAGGATATCAAAGAGCTCTTTGGGCCCGACTACACTATACTTTTCAGATCCCTAGGGACCTATACTAAATATCTAAACACTTGGTATTTCATTTCTACTGCGCCGACAAATTCCCTGGTCACTTCTTATGAAGGATTTCTAGATGCAAAGGGAAAAGCATTTTACCTTATGCCACCCAAGGATATCAAAGAGCTCTTTGGGCCCGACTACACCATACTTTTCAGATCCCTAGGGACCTATACTAAATATCTAAACACTTGGTAGTTCATTTCTACTGCGCCGACAAATTCCCTGTACACTTCTTATGAACGATTTCTACATTCAATTGGAAAAGCATTTTACCTTATGCCACCCAAGGGTATCAAAGAGCTCTTTGGGCCCGACTACACCATACTTTTCAGATCCCTAGAGACCTATACTAAATATCTAAACACTTGGTATTTCATTTCTACTGCGCCGACAAATTCCCTGGTCACTTCTTATGAACGATTTCTACATGCAAAGGGAAAAGCATTTTACCTTATGCCACCCAAGGATATCAAAGAGCTCTTTGGGCCCGACTACACCATACTTTTCAGATGCCTAGGGACCTATACTAAATATCTAAACACTTGTTAGTTCATTTCTACTGCGCCGACAAATTCCCTGGTCACTTCTTATGAACGATTTCTACATGCAAAGGGAAAAGCATTTTACCTTATGCCACCCAAGGGTATCAAAGAGCTCTTTGGGCCCGACTAAACTATACTTCTCAGATCCCTAGTGACCTATACTAAATATCTAAATACTTGGTAGTTCATTTCTACTGCGCCGACAGATTCCCTGGTCACTTCTTATGAACGATTTCTACATGTAAAGGGAAAAGCATTTTACCTTATGCCACCCAAGGGTATCAAAGAGCTCTTTGGGCCCGACTATAACATACTTTTCAGATCCCTAGGGACCTATACTAAATATCTAAACACTTGGTAGTTCATTTCTACTGCGCCGACAAATTCCCTGTACACTTCTTATGAACGATTTCTACATTCAATTGGAAAAGCATTTTACCTTATGCCACCCAAGGGTATCAAAGAGCTCTTTGGGCCCGACTACACCATACTTTTCAGATCCCTAGGGACCTATACTAAATATCTAAACACTTGGTATTTCATTTCTACTGCGCCGACAAATTCCCTGGTCACTTCTTATGAACGATTTCTACATGCAAAGGGAAAAGCATTTTACCTTATGCCACCCAAGGGTATCAAAGAGCTCTTTGGGCCCGACTACACTATACTTTTCAGATCCCTAGGGACCTATACTAAATATCGAAACACTTCGTAGTTCATTTCTACTGCGCTGACAGATTCCCTGGTCACTTCTTATGAACGATTTCTACATGCAAAGGGAAAAGCATTTTACCTTATGCCACCCAAGGGTATCAAAGAGCTCTTTGGGCCCGACTACACTATACTTTTCAGATCCCTAGGAACCTATGCTAAATATCTAAACACTTGTGATTTCATTTCTACTGCGCAGACAAATTCTATAGTCACTTTTTATGAACGATTTCTACATGTAAAGGGAAAAACATTTTACCTCATGCCACCCAAGGGTATCAAAGAGCTCTTTGGGCCCGACTACACCATACTTTTCAGATCCCTAGGGACCTATACTAAATATCTAAACACTTGGTAGTTCATTTCTACTGCGCCGACAAATTCCCTGGTCACTTCTTATGAACGATTTCTACATGCAAAGGGAAAAGCATTTTACCTTATGCCACCCAAGGGTATCAAAGAGCTCTTTGGGCCCGACTACACTATACTTTTCAGATCCCTGGGGACCTGTACTAAATATCTAAACACTTGGTAGTTCATTTCTACTGCGCCGACAGATTCTCTGGTCGCTTCTTATGAAGGATTTCTACATGCAAAGGGAAAAGCATTTTACCTTATGCCACCCAAGGGTATCAAAGAGCTCTTTGGGCCCGACTACACCATACTTTTCAGATCCCTAGGGACCTATGCTAAATATCTAAACACTTGGTATTTCATTTCTACTGCGCCGACAAATTCCCTGGTCACTTCTTATGAACGATTTCTACATTAAATTGGAAAAGCATTTTACCTTATGCCACCCAAGGGTATCAAAGAGCTCTTTGGGCCCGACTACACCATACTTTTCAGATCCCTAGGGACCTATACTAAATATCTAAACACTTGTTAGTTCATTTCTACTGCGCCGACAAATTCCCTGGTCACTTCTTATGAACGATTTCTACATTAAATTGGAAAAGCATTTTACCTTATGCCACCCAAGGGTATCAAAGAGCTCTTTGGGCCCGACTACACCATACTTTTCAGATCCCTAGGGACCTATACTAAATATCTAAACACTTGGTATTTCATTTCTACTGCGCCGACAAATTCCCTGGTCACTTCTTATGAACGATTTCTACATTAAATTGGAAAAGCATTTTACCTTATGCCACCCAAGGGTATCAAAGAGCTCTTTGGGCCCGACTACACCATACTTTTCAGATCCCTAGGGACCTATACTAAATATCTAAACACTTGTTAGTTCATTTCTACTGCGTCGACAAATTCCCTGGTCACTTCTTATGAACGATTTCTACATGCAAAGGGAAAAGCATTTTACCTTATGCCACCCAAGGGTATCAAAGAGCTCTTTGGGACCGACTACACCATACTTTTCAGATCCCTAGGGACCTATGCTAAATATCTAAACACTTAGTAGTTCATTTCTACTGCGCCGACAGATTCCCTGGTCACTTCTTATGAAGGATTTCTACATACAAAGGAAAAAGCATTTTACCTTATGCCACCCAAGGATATCAAAGAGCTCTTTAGGCCCGACTACACCATACTTTTCAGATCTCTAGGGACCTATACTAAATATCTAAACACTTGTTATTTCATTTCTACTGCGCCGGCAAATTCCCTGGTCACTTCTTATGAACGATTTCTACATGCAAAGGGAAAAGCATTTTACCTTATGCCACCCAAGGGTATCAAAGAGCTCTTTGGGCCCGACTAAACTATACTTTTCAGATCCCTAGGGACCTATACTAAATATCTAAATACTTGATATTTCATTTCTACTGCGCCGACAAATTCCCTGGTCACTTCTTATGAAGGGTTTCTACATGCAAAGGGAAAAGCATTTTACCTTATGCCACCCAAGGATATCAAAGAGCTCTTTGGGCCCGACTACACCATACTTTTCAGATCCCTAGGAACCTATGCTAAATATCTAAACACTTCTGATTTCATTTCTACTGCGCCGACAAATTCCCTGGTCACTTCTTATGAACGATTTCTACATGCAAAGGGAAAAGCATTTTACCTTATGCCACCCAAGGGTATCAAAGAGCTCTTTGGGCCCGACTAAACTATACTTTTCAGATCCCTAGGGACCTATATTAAATATCGAAACACTTGGTAGTTCATTTCTACTGCGCTGACAGATTCCCTGGTCACTTCTTATGAACGATTTCTACATGCAAAGGGAAAAGCATTTTACCTTATGCCACCCAAGGGTATCAAAGAGCTCTTTGGGCCCGACTACAGTATACTTTTCAGATCCCTAGGAACCTATGCTAAATATCTAAACACTTGTGATTTCATTTCTACTGCGCCGACAAATTCCCTGGTCACTTTTTATGAACGATTTGTACATGTAAAGGGAAAAGCATTTTACCTTATGCCACCCAAGGGTATCAAAGAGCTCTTTGGGCCCGACTACACCATACTTTTCAGATCCCTAGGGACCTATACTAAATATCGAAACACTTGGTAGTTCATTTCTACTGCGCCGACAAATTCCCTGGTCACTTCTTATGAACGATTTCTACATGCAAAGGGAAAAGCATTTTACCTTATGCCACCCAAGGGTATCAAAGAGCTCTTTGGGCCCGACTACACCATACTTTTCAGATCCCTAGGGACCTATACTAAACATCTAAACACTTGTTATTACATTTCTACTGCGTCGACAAATTCCCTGGTCACTTCTTATGAACGATTTCTACATGCAAAGGGAAAAGCATTTTACCTTATGCCACCCAAGGGTATCAAAGAGCTCTTTGGGCCCGACTACACCATACTTTTCAGATCCCTAGGGACCTATGCAAAATATCTAAATACTTCTGATTTCATTTCTACTGCGCCGACAAATTCCCTGGGCACTTCTTATGAAGGATTTCTACATGCAAAGGGAAAAGCATTTTACCTTATGCCACCCACGGGTATCAAAGAGCTCTTTGGGCCCGACTAAACCATACTTTTCAGATCCCTAGGGACCTGTACTAAATATCGAAACACTTGGTAGTTCATTTCTACTGCGCCGACAGATTCCCTGGTCACTTCTTATGAACGATTTCTACATGTAAAGGGAAAAGCATTTTACCTTATGCCACCCAAGGGTATCAAAGAGCTCTTTGGGCCCGACTACACCATACTTTTCAGATCCCTAGGGACCTATACTAAATATCTAAACACTTGGTAGTTCATTTCTACTGCGCATACAGATTCCCTGGTCACTTCTTATGAACGATTTCTACATGCAAAGGGAAAAGCATTTTACCTTATGCCACCCAAGGATATCAAAGAGCTCTTTAGGCCCGACTACACCATACTTTTCAAATCCCTAGGGACCTATACTAAATATCTAAACACTTGGTATTTCATTTCTACTGCGCCGACAAATTCCCTGGTCACTTCTTATGAACGATTTCTACATGCAAAGGGAAAAGCATTTTACCTTATGCCACCCAAGGATATCAAAGAGCTCTTTGGGCCCGACTACACTATACTTTTCAGATCCCTAGGGACCTATACTAAATATCTAAACACTTGGTATTTCATTTCTACTGCGCCGACAAATTCCCTGGTCACTTCTTATGAAGGATTTCTAGATGCAAAGGGAAAAGCATTTTACCTTATGCCACCCAAGGATATCAAAGAGCTCTTTGGGCCCGACTACACCATACTTTTCAGATCCCTAGGGACCTATACTAAATATCTAAATACTTGGTAGTTCATTTCTACTGCGCCGACAAATTCCCTGGTCACTTCTTATGAACGATTTCTACATGCAAAGGGAAAAGCATTTTACCTTATGCCACCCAAGGGTATCAAAGAGCTCTTTGGGCCCGACTAAACTATACTTTTCAGATCCCTAGTGACCTATACTAAATATCTAAATACTTGGTAGTTCATTTCTACTGCGCCGACAGATTCCCTGGTCACTTCTTATGAACGATTTCTACATGTAAAGGGAAAAGCATTTTACCTTATGCCACCCAAGGGTATCAAAGAGCTCTTTGGGCCCGACTAAACTATACTTTTCAGATCCCTAGTGACCTATACTAAATATCTAAATACTTGGTAGTTCATTTCTACTGCGCCGACAAATTCCCTGGGCACTTCTTATGAAGGATTTCTACATGCAAAGGGAAAAGCATTTTACCTTATGCCACCCACGGGTATCAAAGAGCTCTTTGGGCCCGACTAAACCATACTTTTCAGATCCCTAGGGACCTGTACTAAATATCTAAACACTTGGTAGTTCATTTCTACTGCGCATACAGATTCCCTGGTCACTTCTTATGAACGATTTCTACATGCAAAGGGAAAAGCATTTTACCTTATGCCACCCAAGGATATCAAAGAGCTCTTTGGGCCCGACTACACTATACTTTTCAGATCCCTAGGAACCTATACTAAATATCTAAACACTTGGTATTTCATTTCTACTGCGCCGACAAATTCCCTGGTCACTTCTTATGAAGGATTTCTAGATGCAAAGGGAAAAGCATTTTACCTTATGCCACCCAAGGATATCAAAGAGCTCTTTGGGCCCGACTACACCATACTTTTCAGATCCCTAGGGACCTATACTAAATATCTAAACACTTGGTAGTTCATTTCTACTGCGCCGACAAATTCCCTGTACACTTCTTATGAACGATTTCTACATTCAATTGGAAAAGCATTTTACCTTATGCCACCCAAGGGTATCAAAGAGCTCTTTGGGCCCGACTACACCATACTTTTCAGATCCCTAGAGACCTATACTAAATATCTAAACACTTGGTATTTCATTTCTACTGCGCCGACAGATTCCCTGGTCACTTCTTATGAACGATTTCTACATGTAAAGGGAAAAGCATTTTACCTTATGCCACCCAAGGGTATCAAAGAGCTCTTTGGGCCCGACTATAACATACTTTTCAGATCCCTAGGGACCTATACTAAATATCTAAACACTTGGTAGTTCATTTCTACTGCGCCGACAAATTCCCTGTACACTTCTTATGAACGATTTCTACATTCAATTGGAAAAGCATTTTACCTTATGCCACCCAAGGGTATCAAAGAGCTCTTTGGGCCCGACTACACTATACTTTTCAGATCCCTAGGGACCTATACTAAATATCTAAACACTTGGTATTTCATTTCTACTGCGCCGACAAATTCCCTGGTCACTTCTTATGAACGATTTCTACATGCAAAGGGAAAAGCATTTTACCTTATGCCACCCAAGGGTATCAAAGAGCTCTTTGGGCCCGACTACACTATACTTTTCAGATCCCTAGGGACCTATACTAAATATCGAAACACTTCGTAGTTCATTTCTACTGCGCTGACAGATTCCCTGGTCACTTCTTATGAACGATTTCTACATGCAAAGGGAAAAGCATTTTACCTTATGCCACCCAAGGGTATCAAAGAGCTCTTTGGGCCCGACTACACTATACTTTTCAGATCCCTAGGAACCTATGCTAAATATCTAAACACTTGTGATTTCATTTCTACTGCGCAGACAAATTCTATAGTCACTTTTTATGAACGATTTCTACATGTAAAGGGAAAAACATTTTACCTCATGCCACCCAAGGGTATCAAAGAGCTCTTTGGGCCCGACTACACCATACTTTTCAGATCCCTAGGGACCTATACTAAATATCTAAACACTTGGTAGTTCATTTCTACTGCGCCGACAAATTCCCTGGTCACTTCTTATGAACGATTTCTACATGCAAAGGGAAAAGCATTTTACCTTATGCCACCCAAGGGTATCAAAGAGCTCTTTGGGCCCGACTACACTATACTTTTCAGATCCCTGGGGACCTGTACTAAATATCTAAACACTTGGTAGTTCATTTCTACTGCGCCGACAGATTCTCTGGTCACTTCTTATGAAGGATTTCTACATGCAAAGGGAAAAGCATTTTACCTTATGCCACCCAAGGGTATCAAAGAGCTCTTTGGGCCCGACTACACCATACTTTTCAGATCCCTAGGGACCTATGCTAAATATCTAAATACTTGGTAGTTCATTTCTACTGCGCTGACAAATTCCCTGGTCACTTCTTATGAACGATTTCTACATGCAAAGGGAAAAGCATTTTACCTTATGCCACCCAAGGGTATCAAAGAGCTCTTTGGGCCCGACTACACTATACTTTTCAGATCCCTAGGAACCTATGCTAAATATCTAAACACTTCTGATTTCATTTCTACTGCGCCGACAAATTCCCTGGGCACTTCTTATGAAGGATTTCTACATGCAAAGGGAAAAGCATTTTACCTTATGCCACCCAAGGGTATCAAAGAGTTCTTTGGGCCCGACTAAACCATATTTTTCAGATCCCTAGGGACCTATACTAAATATCGAAATACTTGGTA
>NW_026683764.1:0-25000 GCF_030247195.1 Topomyia yanbarensis | reverse complement strand
CAATTTGATCGAGTTTACGGTTTTCCATTTAACCTATTCATGCCCATGTTGTTTGTGGACAACAAAGTTTTTAAACAGCTATAATTTTTGATTGAGGTAATACTACGTTCACACAACGAGTTAAAACGTGTTTTAACGCTATCTTGATGGCATTTTTCTTGTTGCTAATTATTATAACGTGTTTTAACTCTGTAGTGTAAACGTAGTATAAGATTTTCTCACAAAAACAAGTAAGGCTGATAAATGTGACTATTGCCTTTCATTTGAGTATTAATAGTTACAAGGATCAGCTCTGGAACTGAAGTTATTGCAATTAGTCTGATTGGATTCCGATGGAGCAGTGCTGTCAGGGACAGTTCCGATTCGTCGTCGAACTTTTAACAACAAGTTCAGTAGCTTCGACATGTCCTTCGATTTCGTCAATCCATGATAAATCATCAGATAGCACCAACAAAAACAAAGTTGACTATTCATATTCGTTAAGGAACTGAATACTTTCCCGTACACCTCTAATCTTATTCGTTGACAACGAAAAATGAATTTTTCATATATCTTCATTATGTTGCAATATTATTGAAAACTGATAAAACTTATCAATTTAAACTGTGTTTGGCTACATTTTCCACGCAAGTGGACTATTGTAAATATTCTAAAAGAAATTATATTTTGCATTTGGAGGTAAAAATTGAACAGCTTCTAGCACTGCGTGGGAAGCACCTATCTTTATAAAAAAGGCTTTTCGTTTTTCTTGACCCCACCGTTGTCAATGGAAAATAGTTTTTAAACCCTACATGCGCTAGAAAAAAGTTTGGCATGAAAGAGATAACAATGTTCGCTGTATTATCCATAGTGTGAGGAGTTTACAAGTAATATGCTACGTCGGAAAAAAAAAGTTCTAGCTCATTTTCCGGCGTTTACTAGTCAAACTCATTCCAAAGGTCTTAGAAATGAATACTTTGCTTTACTATATAAGGGACATTTCAAAAACAATAGGTTTTGTTTTCAGGTGTGTATGTAGACATTGTACAGGTTTGATATTATTTTGCCGATGGCTGACGTACAATTTTGGTATGTACGCTATGGTTGTATTTGGGTCGGGTATCGCTAATTTTCCCAGAATTTCTTCTACTTTTCCCGAAGGCCACTTGACTCTAAAAACTCTATGTTTAATTTCATTTATTTCAGTTTGAAATGCAACATAACGACAACGAGTTCTTATGAAATGTCAATGCGGTAATAATGGAATGTCCATTAGGTCGAGTACTTTGCTATAGTCGGTATAGAGGATTTCATATGATTTCCATTGTCCATTGTAGTCGAAATGGGGGCAATGAATTCTAAGAAGTTAGATGTTTTATTTAGAATTGTTTTGAATATTACTCTATATCATGTGGCTCTATAATGAATTATTTTTGTTTTTCAATGAAGTGATGATAAGAAATAGTAATTGTGGAGTAAAGTTTACTGTTATTTTTTCATACATTCTGGTACAAACCCATTATGATCCTTTTTGAAACGTCTAGATTTTCGATAGTAGGTGTTGGTTACTACTTTTCAAGTTCGTTTCGCACAAGTCTGTACAGTGTGAATAGCTTTGTGGAATCTGATGTATATGTTCCAATAATGTTGACTATTTGTAATATGTTTTCTTCTGTAAGAATAATATTATATTTTGTAAAACTATATCCTAATTTTGAATTCTGTGTTAACACAATAAAACAAGAAATCTATCAGTAGTAAAATTAACTTATACAATAGCAACGAGATAATAAAGTTTATGCTAAAATGAATTCAAAATTTTAACATGCCAGACGTAGTAGATATGTATGCACAAGCCTCATTGTTCCAAATTTTAGAATTTTTCATCGACTGGAAGAATCGTCTTTTGTGTCATGTCAAGCGATACATAAAAACCGGCTCCTGCAGTAGTAGCGAAAAATGTTGATGTACAACGATTAAGCATAACTGCTTCGTCTAATCTTTATGACCTCCAACTTTGACGTCTTTTTTTGAATATTTGAAATCGTATTTCCCTAATACGTAATCTCAACTGATTTGTAACATGTCGTTTACCTGGTCAATGACCCTGCTTGCCAGCCACGTCGTAACGCAGATTTTCACCAATAGCGGAGCACACCAGATCATATGTCTTGCGGATCTTTTCACAGCCAGTGCTGAGATCTCACTGTCGGAGATTAAACAAAAAAACTGATACATCTGCGATGTCCCCTGAATGAATGCTAACAGTGCGCAAACCATGATCGGTAACGCGAATGATTTCACCAACAATTTCATCGTAGATAACACATCAAAATATACCTCAATTAGAAGGAGCATTGTACTGCTTCGATTGTGATGGGTTAAGCTTCCGGCAGTATTGTTAATAAACTTCAGTTCTTTGAGATACACCAACAGGATAATATTGAACTGTGTCACACACATGTCACTCATAACTTGTAAAATTCCGAATGCTAAATCTACTCCCGTACTTATCCAAAAATTAGCGAATCTTTGCATTGTCCAACCTAAAGCTGTTATATAGACAAAATTATATAGCGCACTGGAGATAATCCACGATCTAATAATCCAACGAATGTATGTGTAGCTTGAGACCCCGAATGTCGATGCTATTTGTAGTCGAACTTTAAACAATAAGTTCAGTAACTTCGACATGTCCTTCGATTTAGCCAGTCCATTATAAATCATCACGTAGCACCAGCATAGAAAAAATTGACTATCAATAATTGTCAATAGACTGAATGTTTTCCCGTACAAATCGAATCTTTGCACAATTGTCGTCAGAGCGTACCATAGGTACGCTAGATTCACAATCCAAATAAATAAAATGTTCCCAAACACGATCACAAAGCGATTCTGCATAGCGCAATAACGACCAGAGGCGTTATCGAATCGCACCAGAACATAGCCCAGATAATTAGTCGCCAGCAGTATGAGTTCCGAAGGTCCATTTCGATCCATCGTAAGCAGTGCAACATACTAGTCAACGTTTCTGTTGATGCTCAATAATGTCTGCTTTCCATTCCCTGTTATTTATCTTCCCTGTCATTTTGAGCATGGGATTGCATGTTGTTATTGTAATATTAAATGGAATCAATAAATAATGCGGTTCTGGAAAATTAATTGACATTTTTAAGTGATCAAAAATTTATATTTATATCTGTTCTATTTGTTTCTGCCTCGTGAAGAAAGGTTACACAATAGCCGTCCAACTGTAACTGTTGAACACGTTCTTAACCTCTATTGTCGCAACTGCCCAATAGCAGTCGTGACCAGAGATGGGCGAGTGAATCGCGAATCGATCAAAAGAATTGACTCGAAATAGAGTGAGTGAGCCACGATTTCTTTTTAAAAAGTTGCGACTCTTAAAAAAAAATCTGCAGTTGAATGATTAAGGGGAATGTATAATTACAACATTTAGGATGGAATAATTTTTGTAAAAGTTGCCTATTTCTGAGTGCATTTACCTAAGCCGGCATTCAGTTCCAACGCCTCCTTTATTCATTCGCTTCCAAGTTTACTAAAGTTTCACACAGAATCGAATGCCTTCAATTCAGAGGAAATATAAATTAATTCACAAACAAAAGCATTCATTTGTTATATATGAAGGCAAAATGTCACATATTTTAAATTTTAGAGCATAAGTGAACTGCGCAATCTTGTCTGATGCATTTTTGCTCGATAATCCCACTCCGAGCCAGCACAGAAACAAAATTCAGTTTGAAACTGAAATTGAATTTGAACCGAAAATAACTGAATGGATGCGCTGCAACGAACTAATGAAGCACGATAATCCGAAAAATATGCTAGCAAATGGAGTGAGTTAGCTGTGGACATGAATCATATCAAAATAAATAAGCGCAAAAAAGACATGCACACTTATTTGCATATATGAAATGAAAATATCTATTCCAGATCAAAATCGAACAGATAATCCTTCAATCTTCCCGAATGAAGCACTGAATTGATCA
This sequence comes from Topomyia yanbarensis, assembly GCF_030247195.1. Lineage (NCBI taxonomy): Eukaryota > Metazoa > Arthropoda > Insecta > Diptera > Culicidae > Topomyia > Topomyia yanbarensis. The sequence goes on along the minus strand of NW_026683764.1, from coordinate 21,011 downwards.
ATGATCGATTCTTTTTTGTGAGAGAATCAGGGATGTTATGCACCTCAGAGCAAATAAAGAGAAGAATAACAAACGCTCTTTGCACTTTTCATGCGAACCACCGCTCTTCTCTTTGACAATAAACCTCTTCATTCTGATGCGTGTTGCTCCCACACGTGTATTCTACTCCATGGCTGCACGCCACAAAGAGTAGAAATAAAGAGGCTCTTTAGAGTGTATCTTGGTCCCACGCGCATGTAAGTAGAGAAGGCAACCAAAAAACATTTTTAAAACGTTCTTCCGATCAAACTTTATCTGAATTGTAGTTTGATTCGCCTTCTTACCTGCTTTCCAGTGAGGGGAGGCACAAAAAAGTGGCTCTTCAAGGTGACTCTTTGAATCGCACCAGAACATAGCGCAAACCAAATTGTGCAGCTCTTGGTGCACAGATCTTACTCTTTTTCGTTTTCAAGTTTCTCTTTGTGAGGTTGTTCTGCACATCGCAGTGTTTTTGTGCTGCTCCATTTTTAATCGGTGTATTTCGCTCTTTGTGGCTCATTGAGTGAGCAAATAACAAGCCTGGAGAGAATTGGACACGATTCACTCACTAAACTGAATCAGTTCGCCCATCTCTAATAAGATAAGTATAATCAAATTTGTAGTGAAAGGTTCTGAATAGAAACTTGTTCAGATGTACATACGCTAGACCGACAATAATTTTGACTTTTTTTGGAACACTGTTAAATCAAACGGTAATTGGCTTCACATAGCATTTATCAAATATGAGCTTTTTCCGAAAACTCCAGTTCACTCACAAAAGTTTGGAAGTTTGTATGTGAAAATATATGAAAAATAGGCAATAGAAGCAATAAATGCAGTACAAAATGCCAGTGTCATCTTTTGCATCATTGCCGAAGACTGCAAATTGATCCAATTTTTCAGTATTCTTATATAAAGTTATGTGGTGCTTCTCTTTCTCGCACATGCTTAAAATAGGAACTTTCAAAAAAATATGTTGGTCTTCAAAGGTAAATAACTTTATCAGGGAACCTCCAATCAATATGCAATCTTTAACAAAGCTGTTCGTTACAAAATAAGCTACGCGACCATAAGTTTTGAGGTATACAAAGTTACTGTGGAATTTTTAATGGATTTTAAGTTTTTATTTTCGAATTTCCATATATATTACTATAGAAACTTGAAACCTCTTATGGGTAAACTAGAGCTATCGGAAAAAAGCTCATATTTAGCATATGATCTATGCATCCAATTACCATTTGAATTAGCAATGTTTTCCGAAAAAACGCCAATTTGGTGCTAGTTTTGATACATCGTCTGACAGCAAGTTGGTGTTAGTTACTGACGAGTGGAATACGAAACATTAAATTCCAACTTTCTATTTGAATTTAAATATCCTTCACGAAGTTTTTTTAATGGTTCAAGTTCAATGTGATGGCTTTTACCCTGCGTGTTCTCTTAGTTTACATTTTGGCATGTTAAGGAAAACATACTTCATATTTCAAAGTGCCATAGATTCATCGTTCAAAAATCAATACAGATTGAAATAAAACTTTTCCTCCAAATGCATTGTCAATACTTCTTTCAGAACTGGAAGAAAGGGTATGCGGGATCAAATTGCATCACTTTCAAATTTCTGTAACTTTGTTTCCTTTGGGTATTTTATACTGGAATTTGGGGTGAATTTAGTTTAATGTGTATTGTTTACATTTCACTAGCATTTGTGCAACCGTTTCGAAAATAACGTCGGAAGAACAACAACGGCCTAAACAAATTTTGCTCATGAACTTAGGAAATTCAACGCTCTTTCACCGCACTATTAGCAAGAAGCTGGGAGTGGTCCAATCTACAGTAAATCGTGTTTTGGCATAGTACAACGAACGTGTAACAAAAAACCAAAAACTGAATGTCTTTAATTCTTTCGCGAGTTTTTCTTTTGTTTTTCTCTAAGTTTCTATAAGTGGATGAAAAGTGAATTTTTAACATGTCTTTGAAGTAAGTGGTATCGGGAATTCAACTAATTCATATGAATTTTTCTTACCTTCGAACTTCAAAAGGCTCAAGGATATCTCAAGAACTACAAGTTCGATTGGACTAGTTTTAAGTAATTCGGCAAGAAGAATGATTTTATTAAACTATAGATTTGAGATTTTGAATATAATAACAGTAATTTCTCTTTATACGCATTTATACTTTTGACAATGTCCACCCTGTAACTCATAAATCTTCTTACAAATTAGTTACACAAACAACTTTATATTGTTTAAAAGTTAATGATTTCTACTAGTTTTGGAAATCATTTCTGCTATCAGATCTGATTGGTTACTATTATTGACATGCATATTAACCCTTTAACGACCACCACATTCAAATAAGTTAAATAAAAATAGTCGAAAAAATTATGGAACGGCAAAACTGATAGCGGAGATTCGGATTAGTCAAAACACAATTTTCAGTCATGTAAATTAATTTAATGTTGTCACAACTTTGTATGAAGTGCTTTGATCGGACAGAATAAGTGGATATAAGGGTAGTTGACACTCCCAAGAAAATCAGAATAGTTCAATGAGAGCCGTGGAGATAAGCAAAACTGTCGCGTGACGACCGGAATGGTCAATGGACAGAAATACTTGAAAGAATGTCTACAACAGCGTTTACTTCCACTTTTAAAATCTCACGCTGCCCTTCCACTTTTCTGGCCGAATTTAGCTTCGTGCTATTACTTGAGTTATGATGTACACCACGAAACAAGTTTTCGACTATACGCCTCCCGAGTTTCATTGTCACTTTTTTATTTTCATAATTTTACAATGAAGTTTTGAAAAAATATTGTTCACTGTTTGTACAACCTTTTATTTTTTTTTAAAATGTGTTATTCCTTAAAGGAGAAAAAACAGTGTTTACCTAAATTAAAGCGTAGATGGTTTTTTAGTGTTTAGTGAATTGAAAAACTTTCATTTACATATTTAAATAGTATGGATTCTCTGTAAATGTCAAGTTATTTTTTGCATTCGAAATGTTGATTAACATTCAGATAAAAATCTGTAATCTGCATAACTGATTTGGTAACAAGTCGCTTTGTAGTAATTTGTTTCCAAAATCGTGAATAAAGTGTCAAATTTCTGGAACAATCACGCTTTTACGCTACGAAAATAGGAACATGAACAAAAATCATATGCTTTACAATTATGTTCAATTTCCCTTCAGTGGCGCCCGCTTAACGGTTTTATTAGTGCTAAAATTTGTTTTTGTCACCATTTCCGCCATGATATCACCACATCGATTTTCTGTACGTGAACTAGTACACAGCTTTATGACTTTATGAAATTTTTCATAAATCCAAAGGTTGATTCATGATGTTATTTATATATTTGGGAAAATTAGTTCACAAAATCAAAACCGCCTGGTTACGTTCTCACGAATTATTTCACGAAACTCTGAATTTTATTCATGAATCAATTCAATCCTCGTGAACTAATTCTTGTTTCCTAATATGTTAATCACGATCCAATATCCGTGCTCGAGAAACAGTTCAGAAAATCATCAAATATTATTCATGTATTCGTGATCTGGTTCATGATTGCTAGTATAATAGTCACAACTTACCATTCGTGAAATAATTCGCGAAATCATACAATATTATTCATCTATTCGTGAACTGTTTTCTGATTCCTAGTACAATAGTCACGACTGACCATTCCTGCTACATGACTTACGATCTATCTTGTGTGCTTGTGATATTTAAAAGATATTTAATCATTCTCAATTTCATGCAACATGGTCATGAAATTTTCACGTGAACTCTTTCACAAAATTTGGAGTATTATTCTGAGAATAATTTTTGTTCCATGCACTATTCCATGAAATGTCATATATGTCCAGCTGCTAGTGACCAGTAAGAGGTACGAGCAGTATTTATAAGAAAATCTATTAGGACATACAGGGTGCGCCGGCTGGATGTATCCTTTTTCAACATTGAACAACTCCGCCATTTTCAGTTGATTTTCACAAGTAAACAAGTTTTTTTAGGATATTTTATGCCATTTATTATAAACCAGGTTTAGAATATAACGTCGATTAAATGACCACCCCATTTAATCGACGTTACATTCTAAACCATTTGATACAAAAAGCAGCTCTTTGGCGGGCATTTTGCATGGCATTGGACAGCATTTCGGGCTTAATCGCAGCAATTTCAGCTCGTATATTAGCTTTGAGGTCTTCAAGGTTCTTGGGTTTGCAAGAATAAACTTTACTTTTCAAGTAACCCCACAGAAAAAAGTCCGGTACCGTTAAATCCGGAGAACGAGAAGGTCTTTGCTAAACCAAAAAATCAAAACTCGTGACCAGGGATGCCAACGGTACTGGTAAACAACATTTTTTTCGGTATATTTACATTTGCACAAACCGTACAGCCCGCTACAACGACGTATCACTACAGCTCTTGCCAGAACGGTAGCCAAACCGAGTACATTTTCCCGTACAGCAGTAGAATACATTTTTGTTTTGCTGCTGTACTCCGACAGCTCGGTGAGAGTGTGGCGTAGTAAAGTTTGTTCTCTCGCTTTGTACACTTTTCTCTGCATAGTCAAAGGGAGAGGCCCGCACACGAAAGCGTTAATGCCGGTCGTAGCGTAAACGAACCGCATTCATTGTCGTCGTTTGTGATTAAAAATATTGAATAAATTAAAAATATTAAAAAGTGTAAAATAAGGAAAGAGAAGCTGTACCGCTCGCGTCTGGTGGCTGTACTGGGGGCAGTATTTTTTGTCATGTTATTGCTTTGCTTACAGACTGCCGTACAGTGCTGGGCGTCCTGCACAAGCGAACGACAGCAGCGGCGAAAGAGAAATGAGAATGTAGGCAGAAAAATTACAGCCGCAGAAAAGGTAGGCATTTTGCATCCTTGCTCGTGACTGTGATCCTGAAATCATGCACATAGATTACTTTACTCGTGACTAAAATACCACGATAATGCGAATAGAAATTAAAAAAATCATGACTAAGATTCTGAAATCATGAATATTAATCACATCACTCGTGATTAAAACATCAAAAGTAGTGACTAAGATCCTGAAATTATGAACGTGAATCACTCTGCTCATGACTAAAATTTCACGATAACGTGAATAGAAATTACGGAAATCGCGACTAAGATCCTGCAATCATCAACATACATCACGCTACTCTAACAGAAAAATCTGATAGTAAACTCATGAATAAAATATCAGTAAATTGATGAGAAATCACAAAAATCGCGATGAAATTCCTGCAATCATAAACATCGTTTAATTGACGGCTGTGTATTGTTAAATTATAAACACATAACACAAACTAAACATGTCGTCGCTGTTGTGCTATCTTATGACAAACGCCATTTTGGGGTAAACTGAGTTAGACATGCCACATTATTTGTTTGAAAAATCTCTACAAAGCGGCGTTTTCAGAATTTTGAAATTCTACTTGGTTAGTTAGATATAGCGAGAAACATGATGAGAAATTGTGAGTTTTTTGCTTCAAATCACTGTGTCTAGGGATTTGCTCAAGTTATATTGAAGTTTTAGATGCTTTTATGTGTGAAAATGTCTGAGAAACACAATGGCATAAACATTTTCAAAAGAAAATTACACGAGTTGTGAGAAAAACACAGTTTTAGTTTTAAACTGGAAATAAAGCATATTTGGCAACACTGTCATCAAAAATAACAATTTTTTCTAGATTCCCTGACCCATTTCCTTCAAAATGCAATTCACCGATTGTTTATAGACCATATGAACGCAAAGATATGAATAAAAGATAAAAATTTATGATTTTTTTCTATGGAAAATTTTCCATGCACGATTATGACACGTCCTACAAATTTTGTCACCAATACACGCCTATGACACGTGTGAGTGCGACTTTTGTTTACATTCATAGTAAAAACTCGCAACATAGTCAACTGATCTTCGTAATATTTGAGAGATTACTGCAGAATAGATAGAAGCATCAATTGTCTTCTTTGGATTGTTTATACCATTTATATGTTTCAAAATATTCAATGTCAAACTTTAAAAATCGTTTTTCTCGAAATATGCTAAATGGCGCTTGTCATAAGATAGCACAACAGCGACGATGTCCAGGGAATAAACACAGTAATCCTACCAAACATTCTAATGTAACGCCATGTATATATTCGGTGCAAACTAGTTTTTTGGAAACACAAATAGTTTCATAAATACGAGGTTCATTAATCGTAATTTCAGGAACCTGGTCACGGTTCTCGTAAATCGTTTAGTTCACGTAATCGTGATCTTTTTTCATAAATATATGGACGGGTTTTCTCCGCATTAGCTGTCAACAAACTCTTGTAACAACAGTAATCATAAATTTTGAATGCTAATAAATTATCATACGACACAGTAAGCATCACACTGCACTAGTAAACCAAGTTAACTTATTTAAATGTTGGATTTTTGATCAGGTTTCGATTTTATTTGCTTCACAACAACCCTGTCGATGAATCACAAACGCCATAAAAAATTACACACTAAAATGTTAATATTACAGTTGATGCAAACAGCAGCATAACGTAAGTTTTTGGTTGATTATAGATTTTTACATGTTTTAACTTGTAAGATTATGATTCGCAACTCGGTGAGCTTGTGGCAGACAGCACTTAGGTGAAATTTATATAAACCATTTTCGACCAAGAAACTGTGTATTGATATGAGCCATTTATTAAAAAGGCGTGCTAAGTGAGTAAATTGTTGTCGGTTCGTGTTTCGGCATTGCCGGGTGGTGTTTTTTGCTAATGGCTTGATAGTCATGAAATGTTCATATCGCACGTAACATTTCTTTATATTAGATGAATATTTTAGATTTAACACTAATTCAATAGAAATTCACAAATTCCTTTCTAACTGTATAAAATGTATAAAGAATTCATATTAGCTAAAATATTACTTAAGAAGAAAGTTATATAACACATTTCCTGTTAAATGTAACATTTAATAATATCACATATCAACCGAGTTTTACCTTGTCTTTGAGATTGCTTGCCAGCCACATGGCAATACATATTTTCAACATAAGTGGCCCAATCCAGATAATGTAACTTGCAGACTCTTGCAGTGTCATTTCCGAGAACACTTCGTCCGAGGCTATACAAAATATTTGATACAACTGTGATGTTCCCTCAATGAATGCCAGCAGTGCGCACATCATGATCGGTAATGCGAATGATTTCACTAGCAATTTCATCATCAATAACATATCAAAATATACTTCAACTAGAACTTGCAGGGTTCTACGTCGATTGTGTTGAGTTAAATTCGCGAAAGTACTGTGAATGAACTGTAATTCTTTCAGAGACACCATCAGAATCACGTCGAACTGGATCAAATACATGTCGCTAATGAATTGTAACATGCCAAATGCTAGATCTACTACAGTACTAATCCTAAAATCGACAAAACCTTGTGTTGTGCAATCAAAAACTATTATAAACAAAGAATTGTACAGTGTACTGGAGATTATCCATAATTTAACAATCCAACCAATGTTTGTGTAGCTTGCGGTCCCAAACGTCGATCCGATTCGTTGCCGAATTTTAAACAATAAGTTCAGTAGCTTCGATAAGTCCTTCGATTTCGTCAATCCGTTACGAATAATCATGTAGCACCAACAGAAACAAAGTTGACTATCTATGATGGTCAAGAAGCTAAATGCTTCCCCGTACACTTTGATTCTTTGGTCGATTGTTGTCAAAACATACCACCAATACGCCAGGTTCAGGGTCAAAAGAAAAAGAGCATTCCCAAATACGATTAGGAAACGTTTCTTCAAAGCACGATAACATCCAGCATCTTCATCGAAACGCACTAAAACATGGCCTAGATAATTGGTCACCGGCAATATGAGTTCCAAAGGGTCGCTTCGATCCATCGTAAGTAATCCAATATACTAGTCAATGGTTTCGGCGATGTTCAATTACGTATGTATTGCGTATATGATGATTATTCTACTGTCCAATTATTTTTGGGACAGGTTCGTATTAGCTCTGCATCCTAACGTGCTATTAAATGTTGCTTTATGGTGATTAAAGCAATTGGTCCTAGAAACTTTGTTTTGATAATGACTTAGTTTTTTTGTGTCTGAACAACACACCGACTAATGAATTTTAGTCTGTTTACAGACAGAGAATCGAATAGGTTGTTAGTCATTATGGCAATTGGAAGGAAGAAAACCAAAGAACGTTTTGTTATTAATTATTTCCAGCTGGTAGTAAGCAGGGGGATCATATTGCAAGCAAGCAAGCAAGAAGCCAGGATTTTTTGATTTTCTAACCCCGCCTACCTTCTCGTAGCATTTAGTCCAAAATCCGAACCTCCGTCTTGAAAATAACGCGGCTTTTGCTAAGCCTGTCTTCAAAATAAAAAAAAATATTTTAAGCCATTTAAATGGAAACCTTTTTAAACGCGCTAAGATTCAGTATGATTTTGACCGTTTATATGATAATCCCTGCTTAAATAGTTATTAGAATATTTTAGACACTACAGTTACTGCTGATGTTAGATATAGTTTGACGCGTGCAACGTATGAAAAATGTCGAAAGTAGCTATTTCCTTCTTGAAGTATTGTACTTTAGAAAAAAATGGTCCTAAGGTTAAATTCAAAGATTTGGCGTAAATGTATCATTCAGGCTACATCGCACAGTATTTTGATTAACTGCCTCGTACATGTCCCAATGAAACATACATCCAATCTAACTATTTCATTTTCCCGTTTCGGCATTCATCATTCGGGTTCACTTAAGTAATTGGTGCTGTTAATAATTAATTTACCTGGGCGTCGCTTCGTCCGATCATCACGACTGCCGCCACAAATTGACATAGTAACGACAACAGCCACAACGCACTCGTAGCAGTAGTGATTCGTTCGGACAGAGTGGTTTCATTTGTACTATTTATTAACTGAAGCAGATCGAAGCATTGCAAACTACCAACTATTATGCAAAACAGCGAATATAACAGGAATGGACCGGTGAAATAAATCAGGAAGAGTGGTCTCAAACGGAAAAGCTGAAATAGCAAATTCAAACACGTGAAAACTCTTCTGTAGCTAACGTTTTCCGTATCATTGTTGATAATCTCTCTGTTTATTACGGTCAAATATTGTTGAAATATCCAAACTATGGACGCACAAAGTACAATATTTCCTATGCTAGTAATTGTGAACACACAGAACATTAAGGATGGCAACAATAATGTGTAGTTATCAGTAAGAATGCTATTCAGTACATATAATCCTCCTACAACGACAAGGTTATAGAAAACCGTAGATCCAAACACTAACCGAATAAATTGTATAAGATTTTTAAACTCGAAATCTTTATTGAATTGTTGTCCTAATTCCTTTTCAATTTTCAGCAAACTATTTAGCAAACCAACGATAGTAGTGTTATGCATCTGTCCATTGCAAATAGAACCAAAATTTGCGGTCACAAAAAATATCGCATACATGTATCGAATCACTACTTCCAGCGTGCTCAATTTGCGTTGAAACAGCTCTTCAGTTATCGAAGTGGACCGTGCCATCCAATAGAAGCACACAAACAGCACGGTTCCAAAATAAATCGCGATCCGATAGTAGGAAAATTTTATCGATCGAAATAGCTTTGAGTGCCGGTCGTAGATGATCGCTGTATGGTTGGTAATATTCGTGAAAGTGAGAATGATACTGATAGGTCCGGCCAGGGCCATCTCAGCGGTATAACTGGTGCTTCGGATTGTGAGTTTGAGAAGTCAAATTACCGACACTATATTACATATATGCGAAGTGTTTTCATTAACGTGGCATGTATGTCAAATGTGTTGTTATTAAACGTGATAGTATCAATTTTTATTCCCCACCCAAATATCCGATGCGAGCTGACCTTTACTATCACCATATTTCATTGATTCTTTTAATTTGATTACTAATTTCGAAAGAATTTTTCCCAAGCATAATAGTGTGACAAAAAACTAATAAGAATTCAAAATGCAGGGTTAAATCGCTGGATATTCTAAAGTGGCACGAAATTCAAATTTTGTAGAAGATAAAGAAAGGACTGGATTGAAAAGTTTCAAGCACATGAGGAATTCCACGAAGAACCGTCCAATTTTGTAAAAAATCGTGACCGACCATCTTCGATTTTGATGAAACTTTTTACGTTGCGCCTATGTGGGAAATTAATTATATTCAAGAGATAATCAAATCATTTTGTCTCAAGGGCAACTTTTTAAAAGGGCGTATGTGTTTTTGCGTGCACTACTTTCTAAAAAATATTGTTCAAGAACCACAATTTGTACAGCAAAACTATTCGAGAATGCGTTGCAGGGCATTCATTAATCTTTTTAAAAAAATATGCGCTGGAAAAAAAATGTACCGATTTTCAAAAAATTTATAATTTGTATTAAAAATAGAAATTAAAAAAAACCATTTTTTTTAATTTTTTATTTTTTGCCAGCGAAAACCTAAATAAAAAAGAAACATTTTAAGTCTAATTTCATGTTGGAGAAGTTATCAATAAAAAAGTTTTTCTAACAATAACTTTGTACATGTTTTTCAATTCTGTACTATTTTACAGACAAAAATATATTTTTTTATCGATTGTGATTCTAAATGTCATTTCAAATGAAAATGCTCTTTACAGAAATCTTCGAAAATGTAGTCGTTTTCAAGATATTTTAAAGTTTGTTTCGACAAAAAATAATAATTCGTTAAATTACGCCCTTTTCATAAGTTATTCGTGTTTCTCCATCAACAATCGTACGATTTTCATAATAGTCATAATACATTCTACAACTTTCCTCTTTACACCATGACGGTATAACGAACCATTAAAAAACTACAGGAAAATAATAAAAAATTTATTTGACTACATAGAAATTGAAATTGAATTCTGTAAAAATGTTGTTTTCAGCGCCAAGCTGATAATATTCCGATAATAGTTCAATTTGTACGTTATTTAGGTCGCACATTTGAGAATTACTCTTTATTCTGGAGAAACCATAGGAGGACATAGATTTTACCTGCCAATGTTTTCGGAAGCAAAATAGTTGATACCTGTATGAACCATATATTAAAACTTATCTATATTTTACATTGAAATAGGTTAACACATTAAAGAGACTTAGTCAGTACGGTGTTTTGGTGTCAACAAGAGCAAATTATTATGGATATCAATAAAGTAAGGTGTTGTAAGCCATTTCCTAGTAAACGGTGTTCATCGAAGCTTCGCAAAGTAACGCAAAAAATTATTGAAATTTTAAAATCCACAGAGTGTAAAATTCAATTGGATGAGTCTGTTTTTATATGTGATACTTGCAGGTTGCAGGCATGCAATTCTGACAATATAAAATATCTGCAGTTACCGAGCATCTACACTACAGAACCACAATCATCACCTTCAGGATATGATCCAGTAGACATACCATCGGTTACATCAATCTTCTCAGCATCTACTCAAGAAAGCGATGTGCAGGATTATTCCAGAATACATAACATTGAAATATTCAATATCGACGTTTCACCAATAGCAATAAACAAGCTTCAACAAGTCAATTATTCCAATAGTAAATATTCGAATATTTCACATGGAATACGGAAACATTTATTCGGGTTTAATGTAGAAAATGATGAGCTGGAGTTATTAAAAACGAAAGCTGCTGACCTTGATGATATAATTTCTCAACTGAAAGAGAGATTTGCAGATTCAGGATGTTCAAGAAACGATCAAGTGAGGTTATTGTCTATTTTACCAAAATCTTGGTCAAATCAAAAGATAATGGATGAATTTCATGCAAACAAACACATTGTATTGCAAGCTAGGTTGTTAGCAGAAGGAAAACATCACAACAACAATAACAACAACAACGAAAAGATGGTTCATACTTTGGATTCACAAACAAAAAACACGGTGTTGGAGTTCTATGATAGCGACCAGATTAGCAGAGCCATGCCTGGGCTAAACGACTATGTTTCTGTGAAAAAGGATGGTAAACGTCAACATGTACAAAAACGTCTATTAATTTGTTCATTGAAAGAGGCTTTAAATAGGTTTAAGGAAATTGGTGAATTTACTATTGGATTTAGTTCATTTACATCATTGAGACCGAAGAATTGCAAGCTAATAGGAAGTTCAGGTTCTCATAACATTTGTGTTTGTACGATTCACGAGAATATTATTTTAATGCTCCATAGTCTACAAAAATATTCTTTCGAAAAAGATTACAAGTTGTATTTCGAAAAAAATGTTGTGTAGTGCATCGTCAAGATCAAAAGATTGTTATCTTCGTGAATGTGACCGCTGTCCAAATCTTTCAATGTTTGAACACAATTTTTCGGAAGAATTGGAGGAACATTGTGTTGGAGAAATAACTTTCGAACAAATATGTTGCTACCGATAGATGTAATCTAGAAACACTCGTCAAACCAGTTGATGAGTTTGTAACATATTTTGGTGAGAAGTTGGAAAAATTGATAACTCATGATTATATAAAAAATTAACAGTCTATTCTTTTAAATGAATCAAAATCGTCTTTAAAAATAGGCGAAGTTTTAGTAATTTGTGATTTTTCTGACAATTATTCATTTGTTTTGCAGGATGCTTCTCAGAGTAGTTATTGGAACAATGATCAAGCTACAATTCATCCGTTTGTTATTTATTATATGGACTCTGGAATAATAAAAAAATAAGTTTTGTAATAATATCCGAAGTTCTAAAACATGATACAATCGCGGTGCAGGTATTCATTTCAAAGTTACTAATTTAACGAATTATTACTTTTTGTCTAAACAAAATTTAAAATATCTTGAAAACGACTACATTTTCGAGGTTTTTTGTAGAGAGCATTTTGATTCGGAATTACATTGGGAATCACATTCTATAAAAACATATATTTTCGTCTGTAACATAGTATAGAATTGAAAAACATGTACAAATTTGTTGTTAGAAAAACTTTTTTATTGATAACTTCTCCATCATAAAATTAGACTTAAAATATTTCTTTTTTATTTAGGTTTTCGCTGGCAAAATAAAAAAAATAAAAAAATGGGTTTTTTAATTCCAATTTTTAATATAAGTTATAATTTTTTTGAAAATCGGCACAATTTTTTTTCAGTGTATATTTTTTTACAAAGATTAATGAATGCCCTGCAACTCATTTTCGAATAGTTTTGCTGAACAAATTATGGTTTTCGTATTATTATTGTTTGTTCATTGTGCATGCAAAAACACATACGCCCTTTTAAAAAAAAGCTCTTGAGTCAAAATGGTCTAATAACCTGTGGAAGTCATGGAGACTCATAAACCAAACATAGCTGCAAATTTTTGTTAAAATCGGAGATGGTGGATTTTTATGGTCGGCCACTTCCCCGTGGAATTCCTCAATGTTATGCCAGATCGTTGTACATATAATGCAACACAAAGGAGTCACCGCCCGCGAATGTTGTGTGACAATCTGTTTATATTCAATGTGTAACAGAAGTATTTAAACTTAAGTTGGATTTTTGTGTTTTAAATTCACCTCGTCAGTAACTAGCACCATCTTGGGACCGTGTTAAAAGATGTTTCTAAACTAGTACCCAAATTAACACTAGTTAGACACTATATCCAAACAGTCACACGACATATATAACGCCTAAAGCAACTGGCAAGTCGCGAATGATGTCATAGAAAGCAAAAGCAGAGGTCTGGTTTACCGACGAGAAACGCTTGTTTTTTTGACTAGAGAACCAAACGTCTGGTACTGTGCAATATACATTTCCAAAGAGAAAACAATAGTCCTTGCTGTGTCAAGTAAATCTCCGATACAGGGGATGTTTTTTTCTCTGCAAATATTGGGATTCTAATACTTATCATATACCTAATTTCCATTTCGGAGTTCACTATATGCGATTATAAGGAAACATCTTTGGTATCTGATGTACAGATGCTGGAGATGGGCATTGTACAAGAAAAGATATCTTCAACTGCTTTGTATCAAAATTCATATTACCATAAAGAAAACTATGTTGGGAATCTACTTAACCGTGTTTTCGTAACTTTTAACAAAAATAGCATGACAAATCTCATTATTTGCCTCGTTTATGCATATTTGTGAATAGTGCTAGTGCTGCTGTCACAGTCAATATGACGTACGATATCGATAATACGTCTAAAGGGTGTTATGATCAAAAACAGGGCAACTTCAACTTGACGCTATTTTCATCGTGCATTAACCAAACCAGCATCATGCATACTGCTTGATTTTAACATTTGCTGCTCAGTTATGAAAATTGAAATTGGCATTGAAACTAAAGGAGCAACGGAACAAAATTTTGCTCAGGCATCGCGAAAATCCGAACTACTTACGCGCCAAGTTGGTGAAATTTTTGAATATGGCCCAATCAACTGTCACCGAAAACTTTTGTCGACAGCCAGAAAGACTCGATCGGTAAGAAATCGTAAACTGGAGACCGCAAAAATCACAAAAAAGTAGCCCAAGGACATCAGAGTTCCGCACAGCACATCAGAGCTCCGCACAATAGAAAAATATTGGACCATCGTCAAACAAAACCTCAATAAGATGTGAAAGACAGTTGTCTGCGAGATACAGTTAAAAGGGGTGGGCGTAGCGTAGTTGGTAAATCGATTGCCTTGTACGCAGCGCACCTGGGTTCTAGTCCCAACCCCGCACATAGGGTTAGAAATTTTTCATAGGAGATTTTTCTAACCCGAAGAGGAGAATGACCTTAAGGTTAAAACCTCTATAATCGGAATAAAAAAAAGATGCAGTTAAACAAAAACTGGCATTCTGCTTCTAATATATTACAATTTAAAAATCGGAGATAAACTTCAAGCGTAAAAATCGGACGTAGCTGTTCGATGTAAGAGTCGTTTGAAAAAAAACCTATACAGGATTCTTACAAGGTACTTTTCTTTATCCGGATTTTAATCTTGAATGTGACGATATACAGATTTGCTTGCGAACGGATTAGTTGTTTTTTACTACTAAGAGCTCAACCTTGCCGACTTTTTCGAGTGAGTAAAAAGAGTTAAAGTAATTTTTGGGCTGAAGACTTGTCACTAAAATGGGCTTCCACTTATAATCGACAATGATGAATATACCCTTCACATAATTTGAGGCAGCACAGATATCAATTCGAGATGCTCTGAATTCGTGGAATACTGCAGCAGCACAAGTCTGCATATGCTCAATGCGGAAAATCGCCACAGTTTCACGATCCGAAAGAGAAGATGTGTTAGTGTGTTAGATGTAACTCTCTGCTCTGACAGTATTTGATCGTCCGGAACGAGTTTGAACAATCATCATTTGATTATAAATATATTGTCTTTAATTACTCAAACGTATCCATAGATATTGTCACATATCGACACTAGGACTTGGCGACGAACTGGAAGCTCTACGAAGAGTTCTAGGTGGTAGAAGATATGTAATATGGGTCGTTCCACGTCAGATTTACAACCAACATTTTAATTCCGCCCAAAAAAAATTCTTACATTCTTTAGGCAAAAATAATTGACACGTGTTTTCATTGTTTTGGCTAAAAATGATGTATATTTTTTCAAGTTGTGAGTTTTTAAACTTTTGAATTTTATAAAATTGAACTTTTTTTTAACATTTATAATTATATTGAGTAGATATTGGAAAAAAATCAAAATGGATCTCGAAGTACTTTACGAAAAAGTTCAATTATTATTAACTTATTACAGGGCGTTTAGTGAAAAATTGTCTTGTTTTAATGTTATAATTGTAGTAAGTATATTGTAAAATATGTTGAGCTTCTCGCCAAATTTTTGCACAATCTTTTAGCATAGTTCATAATATTTAAAAAAGCAGAAAAAGTGGTACAACATTTAAAAAAATCGAGCCTCGAGTTTATCGGTTATTTTTTCAATTTTATTTGTAATCTAATTACGGTTTTACCATCATAATAATGTTTGTTTTGAGGATGGCGAAAATATTAAACCCGTTGTATCTCCTTTCCAAAAGAACTCATCTATCAAAATGAATGTTTCACAGTGCGCGACAGTCAGAAAGTCTTACGATTTTCTAAGAAATCGGTGGATCTGAATTACCCCCACGGTCTCAATAGCCCAGGGTTCCCCTACATTTCCTTTTTTTGCTAGGACATGTATTGAGTTTCTGTTTGAAATTTTGTTGCTTACTGACAATACTTGATAAATATAAAACACTGATACTTCCTGTTGCACTATGCGGCCATGAGGCATCGTCAATGAATAGCGTTATTGGGAAATCAATCGTGACTCAATAAGAAGTTATGTTGTCGAAAAATGGCATCCGTCACAATTTGAAATGAGATTCAGTCAATTTAGAAATGATCGACTGCTACCTATTTGTGTACCTTCGTGAAATTTCGTAGACAAAGGGCTATTGTTTTGAGTGCTAAAATTTGTCTTCTGCTTAAAGATCCAAGTTTTCAGTTTTTAATCATTTCTAAAAGTAGTGAGATGAAGCTTGGATCTTTTCGTAAAAACCAAGCATTTTAATTCAAAGCAGCGTCAAGTCTTTCCAAACATTTGTTTTTAAACCATATTCTATCATTTCAGTACACACCATTGATATTTTCATTTCTCTAGCAAAAACCTTATCTATAGCTCTAACTGAGTCATATCACTGTAGTTTTACCTTGTTAGTAACCTTGGTTGCCAGACACATGGCAACGCATATTTTAAACATTAGTGGGCCAATCCAGATCAAATAACTTGCAGTATCTTTCAGAGTCGTTGTCGAGAACGCACCGTCGGAGAGCAAACAAAAGAACTGATACACCTGTTCTGTTCCCTCAATGAATGTCAACAACGCGCATACCATGATCGGTAACGCGAACGATTTCGCTAACAGTTTTATCATCGTTAACACATCAAAATATATCTCAAACAGAACTACCGCGGTACTACGACGATGCGCGACAGTATTGTTAATAATCATCAGTTCTTCGAGTAACACCAACAGAATAGCGTTGAATTGAATGAAATGCATGTCGCTCATGAATTGTAATATACCAAATGCTAGATCTATTCCCATACTTATCCAAAATTCAGCAAATCTACGTATTGTCCAACTATAAGTCATTACAAATACAAAATTGTACAGTGCACTCGAGATTATCCACGATTTAACAATCCAACGAATTCTTGTATTACTTGTCGCCCCGAACGTCGATCTAATTTGTTTCCGAACCTTAAACAATAAACTTAATAGCCTCGACATGTCCGTTGATTTCGTCAATCCATTGTATACCATCACATAGCACATACAGAGATAAATTTGACTGTCGATGATCATCAGTGAACCGAATGTTTTTCCGTACAACTCAAATCTTTGCTCGATTGTTGTTAGTGCGTACCATAAGTACAGCAAACTTAAAGTCGAAAGATATAGAACATTCCCAAATGCGATCAAGTATCGTCTCTTCAAAGCACAATAACGACCAGAATCATTATCGAATCGCACTAAAACGTGACCCAGACAATTGGTCACCGTCAGTATGAGTTCCAAAGGGTCGTTTCGATCCATCGTAAGTAACGCAATGTACTATTGAACGCGTTTCGCGATGTTAAATTATGTATGCTTTCCATGTTAGATGCCCATTCGTCAGTCCTGCCATCTTGAACATATGTAAGTTCGCGTGTTAGCACTCCATTATTAAATTTATTTATTTTGTTTCATTAAATGAAATTGCTGTATTATGCACTTGTTTTTAATGTTATCTCCTTGATTAGTTATTGAATTTGCATTTCGACTTTGTCTCATCAAAATCCAACACTAACTTAGTGAGATTGGATTGGCGCCAGCTTCAAAAACGAAAACACTATTTGTGTTTTTAAGCAAATCCCTAGTCCTGCGTGATATCCCGCAAGTAAAGGAGTTCTGATGAGCTGATGAGAAACAGTACACCGCAATCAAGACATGTATTGTTGTACTCGTGAATGTTCCATTTAGCTGCCATTCACACTTGAAAGTTTTGTATATTGTGGGATTGCTACACTACCCATAAAAGCATATCAGTCCTATATGATTTTTCATAGATGTCCAAAAAAGTGTATCAATCGTCTAATTTACATACTTTCAAAATTCAATGTAAAAATAGATGTTTGTGCCGGAGAAGTGGGAAAAAATAGTAAATTGTGTTGGTCCCATAAGAAAAATAAAGGCATAACAGTCCCATCGATAGATTAACAGGACACAGAATTCCGTACAACCTGAAAGAGATCCTATTCTATTGAAACACCGTGTGGCTCTGTACATCTTATACAGGGTGTTTGGTTCATGGTTAAGAATCTCTCGGGGGGTGATAGACTGCCATATTTGGAGAAAAAAATTGTTCTACACATACCATCAAATCTCAACCGTTACAGAGTTATTGAACTTTTAGTGTAAAAAACTTATTTGTCTTAAAATACCTCTAACTTTAAAAATATACTTTGTATTTTAAATGTTTTAGTTCCATTCGAAAGGTGAGAAAATTTCGCATTGAGTGATGCCCTCACATGTTTCAGCTAATGAGATTAAATAGCCTTTTCAAAGTAATTTATTGAAAATTAAACAATTTCAGACGATTTTCCGTTCATTTCTTGAAAATCATAATAGTTAACCTCATCATTTTAATAATTCAGATTGTTAGTCTTGATGAGCTGCTTAATTTGTTCTTTGACATGATACACTTACCTTTTCTTATTTTCATGATTCTGGGTTATTCAACTTGGATAGTTTTATGTTATTTTCACTAGTACCAGCTCTAAATGAAAAATTACGGCACTTTTTTTCTTTTTATTCGAAAGCCAGGAAAATTTTACAGTGAAAAATATATTAATACCTTTCAGTTAAGTGAATTTAGTATTCTTTTAAAAGTAAATTAGTTTAAAGTTAGTGCTATTATTAGCATTTTCGTTAATTTTCTTAAAATAGTAAATTATAAACATCACCATTATTATCATGGAAATAATGCATCTCAGCAAGCTCTACAGTTCTTTCTTTGACTCCATTCAATTATCTCTTTTGGTTTCGACACAAAATCGTTTTTATCACATCGTTTCATATGCAAAAATAACGATTTCGAACCCACTACATTTGTGGCGAGCTCATGCTGTGTTAACTATTAAATAGCAGCAAAATGAAAAGAGATGTAGATAAAGTGTCAAATTAAAAGTTATAGAGAACATTAAGGGGCATCAAATGAACAATAGTAACGATAAATTTTGTTGATTAATAATTAGAATAATTAAAAAACTCTCCAAAAAAACATAGTTTTGAGTTATTTCGTTAGTAAAAAATCATTTAGTACACTTAACTAAAAGACATTTGTACATACATTGATAGGAAATTTTCTCAGCTTTCCAACGAAATCTTGTAAATAATGATATGAAGCATATTTTTTAGATTAGAGTCTTTTAAGCACTTGCAAGTCGGTTACAGGAAAAGTATAGTAATGAAATTACTAAGAAATGAGAAGAGATAGAAACATGACGTCCAAGAACAAATTATGAATCGTCCTAAAACTCAACTTTTGGATACTGGATATTGCTATAATCATACTTCATTATTTCGAGAAAATTAGCAAAAACCTCCTCAAAAACACTAACTTTTAACTACTTTACAGTTAAAAGGTAATTAAAACTAATTACTTAAAAGATATGAGAACACCATTCAATATAAAATTTTCTTACCTTTCGAATGGAACTGAAACATTTAAAATACAAAGTATACTTTTAAAGTTAGAGGTATTTTAAGACAAATAAGTTTTTTACACAAAAAGTTCAATAACTCTGTAACGGTTGAGATTTGATGGTATGTGTAGAACAATTTTTTTCTCCAAATATGGCAGTTTATCACCCCCCGAGAGATTCTTAACCATGAACCAAACACCCTGTATAAAGTTAGTTTTACAATTGTTTTAGAAAGTAATTTTATTTAACTTAAGATAGCTGCACACATAAATACCATACTGCCTCTCTTTTTATTCGTAATAAAGCTGTGGCTTTCGCCATTAATAATATACTACTGGGCAAACCCGGTCGTTCGTTATACTCTTCCTTGTACTAATTCCAGAGATAATTTCATTTAGAGTTTCCCTAAATTGACCTGTTTTCATATTCAAAGAAAATGAGAATTAGTTAAATAAGGGAACGATAGCACTGTAATAAGCATCTGGCAGGAAAGCGTCCGGTGAGCCATTGGCAGCATCGCAGGAGGCGATCCTATCGCTGCGGTACCAGTATGCCTTTATTCAGCTACATGTACTAATTAAATGAATGCATATAATTCTCATGCCTATATTAATGCTATAAAACTAGCAAAATAAAACGCAATCTAAGAAATTAGATATGTCAGTTAATACTTATAGTCATGATCAAATAAAACACGATATAAATATTGATATAAAAGAATGACTGCGCAGAAACAATGTGACAATGTTTCGTACTTTCAATCGTTGTTTTCTACGGTACGGTCTTTTTGGGCACAAAACAAAATATTTTTTGTTTAATAAATGCGGGGTCATGCTGCGTTAGTATCAGCATCTTGGTTCAATCTAACCCATTTTTCCGGGAAATATCTATAAATCGGTCGAAAACTTCCGATAAATGTCCAGATACGTTGCCTAATGACTCCTACGTGTTAGGTCCTTGCCAGACTTCCCAAATGAACATCGAACACCATGTTCGCTCTAGTTCTGTGCTCATCTTATACCCACACATCGTGTGCAAACTCGAACGCGCTAATGCGTACCAAAACACGTGCACGTGTTCGTCTGCATATCCGAACTCCATTCACGCACGCGGTGTTCGTACACACAGGATCTTGACACTAGTTTTCTTTTTCTAGTTTTGTGTGCAGGTTTGGATCGAACACCGAACCCAAGCGAACGATGTGCAAACTTAGGTTTAAACACCGTGTACGTACACCGTGTGCGTACACAAGAAAGGCAAGCACAAAACAGAATGAGTCAACGCTAGTGATGATGAG
>NW_026683763.1:0-25000 GCF_030247195.1 Topomyia yanbarensis | reverse complement strand
ACGATAAATTTTCAATTTTTTTGCGAATATCGCCCCGAAATACTTCTAAGAATAGATTCCAATAGATAAACCCAAAGATTTATGATATCATTGCATTAAAAATTTAAATAATGTACAACCTAATCAAAATATTGCGCATTTACACACATAAGGTAGCGCTTCCCAAATCCAGCACGACAGATTTCTGTACCTAGCGCGCTACGCGTCTAAGAATGACGTCATTATCGACTATTTAAAGAACGGATTTGTCCGGACAAGCTCAGTTGTCTGCTGAACGGCAGGCGGAGCAGATCACTACGCTGTGTGTTTTCACAGCCAGTGCAGCTGAGTTAGAAGTTCGTTACACTGGCTGTGGCGGTACGCTACCCAGTGAACCGTCCAACACGCGACTGAGCTTGTCCGTTCAAACACTATGCTTTCTTTTGTGTTGTGCTCGTTTCCAGTACACTTTTATGCACGGTGTATTTATTAGAACAAGTTTATGCAAAAAAATTCAGCATCTCTGAAACTTCGGAATATGAAAGAATGGGCTTTCCCCTTTCATTTGAAACTAAAATCAAAATAATCCGTCGGGGGGTCCAGAGCAACTTTTTTTTTTGAAGTTTTTTTTCGTAACAATATAGGTTTTACTACTGGAGATAGTTCATATTTCTGTCCCTAGATGGTGCTTTATAATTCGAACAACACTAAAAGTGAGAAATTGATAGAAAATTCAATTGTCTACAAGTTTGTCGACCACTAAAAATTGATCTGAAATCATCCGGAAAAGTTGTTTAAGATTTTAACAAAGTTATATCTAAGATAGTTTCATACGAGGCCTAGTGGTTTGGAAATATGTTTTCTCGCACTTATTACATTACCAAAAAAAATTGGGTTTAGTGGCATGAAAATATTAGACGGGATTCATTACGTTGACAATTCTAATTGAACTTCTGAAAATAAGGATGTTTGACAGAGTCAGACAACTATTTGTGCTTTTGGTTTGTAATCCTTCCCGATAGATTCGAATGGACTACCATTCATCGGAAGGTATTGCTTGGTTACAAGGGTTTGCTTACATTTATGTTTTAGAAAGGACCGTACGTCGTATAACTTAGCTTATGATCGCTTAAGTCAGCTATTATAATTGCGTTCAAGACGAAATGTTGGGACACACCGTTTCTAATTTAACGCAAACCACAGCAGTAACTGTCCAAATTAGTGGTTAGCGTGAAACGATTTATTCAAGTTTTCTCCGCAAAGCATATTGTGGCAGTTGTATTTTATGGCCATTTCCTATCAATTATGCGAGATATCGTTACTAATTTGATCCTAGATTATGCGATATGTATTACTTTTGAAAACAAAATATGATTTGAGTACAACAATAACCTTATATACATAGAAGTCCTCGAATATATCCCAAAAAAAATTATCTTGCTCCAAAAACTCAAAGTTTTTTGTTCACTGTTTGTCACATTGAGTCAATTTTGAAAACGGATAATCAGAGTTTTTAAATAAGCGTTGCAATGAAATCCGCGAAATATTGCAATGGTGCGTTAAAAGTTTCATTGAGTTTGTTCAAATATAAATGTTGAAGTTCAGGACATGTCAATTTTATACGAAGATGCTAACAGAGTAGGAGAATCATGTAAGAATAGTTATCAGTCATCCCTGAGAACAATCGAAAAAATGAAAAAGAAGGCATACATAATTGAAAAAGCTGTTTCTGTGGGAGGAATCACTTACCATCATGAAAAAGAATATTAATATCATACTAGTTTGATCAACACTTATCTAAAACTTCTCATCCCAAAAATATGAATGGTGCCCTGTATCAGGGAATTATAATTTTTAGCTACAAGATGAGACTTTCCAAGCTCTCAAATTCCGCTGAATTCACTATTGAACTAAACACAACTATTTGGCAAATAAAAAAAGTGCTTGTGAATTGACAAACCCCTAGGTCTTCTGTGAAACTAACTTAGACTTAGAATTCGTTAAAATATTAAACTACTTTTCGGGATAATTTCAAATCGGATTTTAGTTGGTAACAAAGTTGTAGACAATTAAATAATCTATCAGATTCTTACTTTTAGTGTTGTTCGAATGTCTAAAGCACCATCTGGGGGCAGAAATATGAACTAGTTCCATTGTAAAATCTATGTTTTCACTAAAAAAACTTCAAAAAAAAAAGTTGCTCTAGACCCCCCGACGGATTATTTTGATTTTGGTTTCAAATGAAAGGGGAAAGCCCATTCTTTCATATCCTGAAGTTTCAGAGATGCTGAATTTTTTTGCATAAAGTTGTAAAAAAAAGACACCGTGTTATGTACAATCTCGACCACAATTATTCGTACACAAAATCGCTTGTACATTCGAGCTCCATTTGCAAACACGGTTAACATAGTCTTGTGGTACTAGTTGTCTCTTTCCCTCTGCCCATCATCATCAGCGTTGACTCATTTTGTTGTGTGTGTTTGGGTTCAATGTTTGAGGCTAATGTATAGGTTGTACATCTAATTTGTTAGTAATGTCACAGATTTTTTCCACAATTTCAGGTTCTTTTTTACAGATTTTTGGAAATATTGTGATTTTTCACAGATTTTTTGAACGTATCTAGGACCATATATAAAATTGTTTTCGAGTATTGTATATTTATATTCTCAATATATGATTAAGACCACTGCATTCGCTACATTTGTATGTGTAGTTTAGTAAAGTTACAATCATGGCAAAATATAACTAGAAAGCTTTGTCTATACATGAATGTTGTTATATTGTACAAAATTTTTCTATGGGTTTTTATCGCACACAATCAAATAGTTTTTACTATTTTTCAAAGCTATAAAGATTTAAAACAGTTCCAAATATTATTTCGGTCGCGGTTTTCTGTCTTCTTTCTTCAAATATTCTCAAATAAGTTTAATCGGATTCGAACACTTACTAGAAATGACCTGATAACCAAGAATTTTTGGTTGAATATGTAACATTCTATGTTGATTGGTTGTGTTCAAACTATACGTAAGAAATATATTTGATTTATTATTACTCTAAATGTGTTAGGAACATAAATATTTTACATTAAGTAGTGTAGTCCTTCGTCTACAGTTCGTGCAACCCCTTAAGGCCCTTATAGTTTTTTTTTCTTATTTATTCTTCCAATAATCAATTTTAAATCAATTTTACATTAAACGCCATGTTATGGGCCAGCTCTAGTTGAAATATCTCGTAAAGCAATAAGTTTCTCAATATAATTACAAATATTTTCATAGAATAAAAAATTTATTAGTCCAAGCTTGTTATTTCAATATGTTTCTAACATTTGCCGAATTCATAACATAAATAACAAAAAAACTATATCAGATTTTTATTGGTGAGCTCATTCGAAAACGCACTTTAATAAATTTTTTCGTACAACGTAGAGTTTCCGAGTTATCAGTTGTTGAAAAATGGTCCAATTCATAAAATTCAAAAACTCATAACTTGAAAAAAATCTATCGTATTCAGCAAAAACAAAAAATAGATGTCAAATTATTTTGTGCTAAGAATGCAAGAAATTTTTTTGTGGTTGTAAGTTTGACGTGGAATAACCAGTATGGGAGCCCGGGGCTAGTTGGCGGTTGGGGTAAGTTGGCGGAATCTCTTTTTCTCTGTTTCTATTAGACATATAGCGCTGCCTCTTCTTGTGTACCTCAAGTTATGTGAAACCCGTTATCCAATGTGTTTTTGTTGCAAAACGATTTGTTTGGTGGAAGTTGTGGGTGATATTGTGTTTTCGACCATACCAAGTAAATTTTCTATATTTTAAATACTTTGCGTTATTTAGCGTGATTTTCAATCTATTTCCTGAATGATTATATTTTTCGATAGCGCGTGAAAAGAGCTTTCAGTATCCGTATAGATATTACATCTATCCACAAACAAAAGTTATTTTTTTAAATAGTTTTTCATGAAATATACGGTTGGGGTAAGTTGGCGGTACTATTTACAGTGCAAAAAAGTCATCAAAAAAATTTATTTCTGGAATTCACTCCAAAGTAAGAAAATCTTTTTCTTGTGTATCTCGCCAATGTAGAAGTAATTTATTCCGGCCAGTTGCATAAAGAATTTCGAAAATTTGATTTTGAATAGGGAGTATGCGTCAAAATCAAAATTTCGGGGTATTGAAACTGAAATATAATAGCAAATGTCGGTTAATATACAGTTTTCTCGAAAAGACATTCAGCACGTTCCAAAAGTACCCTTGAAATAATTGAATCTCCATTTTATTGCTTAGTTTTTGGCGTATTCACACATACCGCCAACTTACCCCGGGGCCGGGGTAAGTTGGCGGGTTTTCCGCGTCACATATTTTTGTCTCTAAAATAGGAGACAATGTATCAAAAACTTTTAAAAAAATCAAAGATGTTGCCAACAGTATGCTCCACGGTGTATATAATAGAACAATATTATGACAAAAAAATAAGCATCGCTGAATTGTTCATTATTGGATGAAAGAAACTTTTACCTTTGATTTAAAACTAATTCGGAAATAATCCACCGAGAGATCCAGAACAAATTTGTTTTTTAGTTCAAATCTAAATATCATGATTTATGAAATGTACTATATTAGGCTGTCCTAAAAAAAAACCAATGTGCAAAAATTCATGGTGCTCAACCCTATAATGACAGATCAGTATATTTTAAGCACTTTTGTAGAACAAATCAAGTTTCTAAAAAAAATCATCTAGAAGTTCCACAAATGCAATTTATGAAAAATAACCATTTTTAAGTAAAATTGTCGTATATAAGCGGTTTTCGTAATTTTTTCGAAGTCCGATTTTTTTAAATTTTTTTTTATTTTTCTGTGGACCTTGGAGAATGAATTCCATTTAAAAGTTTTTCACAAAAAGTGCTTATATCAATGATAGAACAAAACGATCAATGATCAATGATTAAACAAAGCGAAAACAATATTTTTTAGTCAATTATGAAGAAAATCCTCACAAATCAATATTTTTTTTATTAAACCAAAGGCATGTATTAGAAAGTACTATTCATTACAAAAGTTTTCGTGAATAAATATTGTGAAAATTCGGTCGGGAGGCTGAGATATAGCATTTTTAGTAAATGCTTTCAAACTATGAAACTTTGTCACATTTTTTTTAATTGATCAATATCTCAACCTCAACCAGTGTACATTTGGGGTGTCAAATAAAAAGGATTTCTCTCTATCTTACAAAAT
Source organism: Topomyia yanbarensis (assembly GCF_030247195.1). Classification (NCBI taxonomy): domain Eukaryota; kingdom Metazoa; phylum Arthropoda; class Insecta; order Diptera; family Culicidae; genus Topomyia; species Topomyia yanbarensis. The sequence continues at coordinate 19,794 of NW_026683763.1, read as the reverse complement.
TTTTCCATATGTGGAATTTACCATTATTCTAAGGTAGTTATTGGGATATTTATGGAATTGTGCATGATCAATAACTTTTTCGAATAAGAAGCGATAACTTTAATGATGCTATAACCAGTATAACATTCACGATTGAATTGATTTATTAATTAATGTAAATGTATGATAAGTCTTCTAATAAAACACTTAAATATAATTTTAGGAACGTGTCCACTGGAAAACCGACAGAAAAAGAATGATCGAAACGGTCGCCTTTGGGAGATCTGATTTTTCCAGCATTTGTTGTTTTTTTCTTGCACTTTAATTTGTTTATAAAATAATTTGCCCGTTTTTGCCCGTTTAAAAGTTATCGCCATTGGAAAAAGCTATTTTTAATCAAAAAACGTGAATATCTCCACACATACTAGCGATAGCAAGTTTCCGTCTTCGGCAAAGTAATGCAGTTTAATAGTCCAAATAATGTTCTAGAACTGGAAAAAATCTAGAAGAAAACTTATGAGGAAAAAACTGTTTTAAGGGGGCCTTTAACAAACAATGTTATATCTCTAAAAACTTAAAAGATAGAGAGTTGAAGTCTTGAAGTAAAATGTTTATAAACGAGTTTCTCTACAACTTTGCTGGGATTAATCATCAATTCGATAAGGCAGAAAGAAGGGAAGTTCTACTCCAAGAAGCTTTCTTGAAGACACCATTATGCTAAAGTCAACCGTTTTGACGCAATCTAAAAAACCCCTTTTTTGCTCTTTGGGACCACTGTGCGTTCCGGTCATTCTTTTTCTTTCTGTGTTCCAGTGGCCACGTTCCTAAAAACCCCTGAAAAAGGGAAAAACAAAGACTCACGTCAAAACAAGGAATATATACTCAAATTGAAACCATTTTATATGTTATCGAATACATTTGGCATTATTGATTATTTTGGCCCCTTCTTCTTTTGGCGATAGTTCGCCAAATTGAATTGAAAAAATAAAAATGTTCGTCGACCCTCGGTGGATTATTTTCAAACAATTCTTAAATTAAAGGTAAAAAGATCTGGTATCGAATAGCGAAAGATTCAGCGATGCTAATTTGTTTGTAATAAGGTCATTTTATATACACAAGGTGTGCTCTTTCATGCCGCGTGTTCTATTTTGCAAGATCTACCTACATCAAAGCGGTAAAAATTGAAAACTGAAAACACCGTCAACTAGCTCCGGTCTCCCCTACCAGGCATCATGAACCAGTTCACGAATACATGAATTATATTTAATGATTTCGTGAACTATTTCACGAGCACGGATGTTGGATCGTGACATATATAAGAAATCATGAACCAGTTCTCGAGTACATGAATAATATATGATGATTTTGTGAACTATTTCACGAGCACGGAAATTCGATCGTACAGATATTAGAGATCATGAATTAGTTTACGAGAATTAAATAGATTTCGCGAAATAGTTCACGAGAACATATCCAGAATATTATGATTTTGTGAACTAAGACTCCTGAGGAATTCCTCGAGGAAGTGGCCGACCATAAAAATCCACCATCTCCGATTTTAACAAAAATTTGCAGCTATGTTTGTTTTATGAGTCTCCATGACTTCCACAGGTTATTAGACCATTTTGACTCAAGAGCTTTTTTTAAAAGGGCGTAAGTGTTTTTGCATGCACAATGAACAAACAATAATAATACGAAAAACATAATTTGTTCAGCAAAACTATTCGATAATGAGTTGCAGGGCATTCATTAATCTTTGTAAAAAAATATACACTGAAAAAAAAAATTGCGCCGATATTCAAAAAAATTAATTAAGGAATTAAAAAAAACCCATTTTTTTAATTTTTTATTTTTTTGCCAGCGAAAACCTAAATAAAAAAGAAATATTTTAAGTCTAATTTTATGATGGAGAAGTTATCAATAAAAAAGTTTTTCTAACAACAAATTTGTACATGTTTTTTCAATTCTATACTATGTTACAGACAAAAATATATTTTTTTATAGAATGTGATCCCCAATGGCATTTCGAATCAAAATGCTATTTACAAAAATCTTCGAAAATGTAGTCGTTTTCAAGATATTTTAAATTTTGTTTAGACAAAAAGTAATAATTCGTTAAATTACGCCCTTTTCACAAGTTATTCGCGTTTCTCCATCAACAATCGTACGATTTTCATAATAGTCATGATAAGTTCTACAACTTACCTTTTGACACCAAGATGATAAGAGGATAGTGTTGCAAGTTATAGGTCCGATTTATAAAATCACTATCGGTCATTTTTTATACTAAAATTTATTTCTTCCTATTATATACAATTCCTATCTTAACACTTTGTTCGTTTATATATGCTAAAAATACTTGGTGTTTCGTCATTCGAAAACAGTTTCGCGGCAATTTGATTTTCTGAAATAGGAACAAAAGAGTGATATTTCTGTGTACCTTTAATCATTTTTGCCTTATGATACAGGCTACTCCATTCAGCAGCTCCCTGTTCGTATTCTTCTTGTGATACATAACAAAACGAAATTTTTGTTAATTGTTCATTACTTTGCTGGTTAGCCTATTTATATAACTCTTCTGCACTTGTGATTGGATGTTCGTGTGCTATTGCTAAGCTCGCATTTCTTGCCATTCGTTTCAATGTCCCGCCAATTGCGTCACAGGGTCCTTTTCCATGAGAAGTTGCAAAAAAGTGCCACTCAGCATCAATGCTATAATTAGTTTTATATTTACAAAGACTAGCAAAAAAAATTCTATTTTTGTATTGAGAAGCAGCTCCATCAGACATAAAGATAGCCTTCTTTAATTGCATTTTTGGTTTTAGAAAAGTTAGTAACTTTGAAATGAATACCTGCACCGCGATTGTATCATGTTTTAGAACTTCGGATATTGCGTTGCGTTGCGTTGCGTAAGCACGGTATACTTCGTAGATTGCAGACTGATGACTCTCATTTCCAGCCAGACTACTTGAGGAGCATTGTTTGGGAATAACAATTGATCCAGTCCAAGCGAGAATTTCGCCTGAGAGCCACCATTGCGGGCCACGACCATCTTTACCGTAACTTGGGATGAGAGAGGAAGTGTTGATGTGGTACTTACTTAACGGAAGGCCCCGACTCAGTGACACTCCCATAAGTACCACGGATTGGGTAGTGGGTGGGTTGTTAGTCAGGATTCGCTTCAAGCAAGCGATGCGACTGAGAATATACTTTCGTGCATAAGATGTTTGAATAGTTTATTGACTGAAGGATACGTAAATGTTCTAGGCGTTTAAACTCTGGGTAATCGTCTATCGAAATTTTTTCATCGAAAACAACTTGAACTCCGAACAGCCGGCTGTCGGGAGTGTTGTCGACAATGTAAAATGGACCGCAAACAATGAGTTTAAAAGTGGTATTGTGGAACATTCATAAATTATGTCACGCAAAGATTACCCAACACTAACTAAGTCTCTGTCATATTACCACGTTATTTTTATCCTTGGTCTAATACGAATCAAATGATTTTAGTTTTTCCTTCATTTTGTAGTAGCACATTAATGCCGCTACTTGCAAAAGTGTTCATGTTCCATGGAATTTCCTATATACATGGCGCAATCGTGCGTAAAACGGCCGATTGCGTCAAAGCACATGACGTGCTTCCCTCCCATTCATGTCACAATTAGTCATATCTCTTCCTCCTAATAGCGTGGCAGAATTTATAAATCGTCCTTAAGCATATTGTGATCCCGTAACTTGAAATTTTCCACCTCGTTCGAGTAAATGCTGCGTTCCTAAACGATATTAATGATGCACGAATCAAACACCCCCCGTTTCCAAATAGTACGTACTTATTCTCAGCTCAGTATAATTAACTGATGAGTTAATGGACTAAAAGTAAACCATTATATATGACTATAAAAATTTGTTTTTTATGTTGAAATGATTGCCGCAAATTGGTAATTGGATTTGAATTGATCTTGCGAATTGTCAATTCTCCACCCTCATACATAATTCAAAAGTCATACACTCAGACAAGACCATGCGTAGTTCCCACACGCATTAAAGACCCAGTGGATTCGTTACCTAGTTGGTCAAATAAACACTAAACAAACAAATAACTTAGTTTGCTCAGTCTAAAGAAATGTCAGCTCGATTAGCATCAACCGGCGGATACGTGTTCCCTTACAATGCCATCAAATGAAAGTACATTTAAAATTACATACGACAAAATACGTGCAATTCAGAATTTAACGAAATGAAGATTGCTTAATGATTTGCATTTAAAAAAGACCGGAAAAATTAGTTGCATAACCAAGGTGGTTCATTTTCAAAGATAGCACTGCTGATGAATCACTTTATAAAAATAGGTGATAAGGGACGCGGACGAAAATAGCTGACCACCGCCCATGTTTTAGAACTTCGGATATTATTACAAAACTGAATTTTTTATTATTCCAGAGTCCATATAATAAATAACAAACGGATGAATTGTAGCTTGATCATTGTCCCAATAACTACTCTGAGAAGCATCCTGCAAAACAAATGAATAATTCTCAGAAAAATCACAAATTACTAAAACTTCGCCTATTTTTAAAGACGATTTTGATTCATTTAAAAAAATAGACTGTTGATTTTTTATATAATCATGAGTTATCAATTTTTCCAACTTCTCATCAAAATATGTTACAAACTCATCAACTGGTTTGACGAGTGTTTCTAGATTACATCTATCGGTAGCAACCCATTGTTCGAAAGTTATTTCTCCAATACAATGTTCCTCCAATTCTTCCGAAAAATTGTGTTCAAACATTGAAAGATTTGGACAGCGGTCACATTCACGAAGATAACAATCTTTTGATCTTGACGATGAACTACACAACATTTTTTCGAAATACAACTTGTAATCTTTTTCGAAAGAATATTTTTGTAGACTATGGAGCATTAAAATAATATTCTCGTGAATCGTACAAACACAAATGTTATGAGAACCTGAACTTCCTATTAGTTTGCAATTCTTCGGTCTCAATGATGCAAATGAACTAAATCCAATAGTAAATTCCTTAAACCTATTAAAAGCCTCTTTCAATGAACAAATTAACAGACGTTTTTGTACATGTTGACGTTTACCATCCTTTTTCACAGAAACATAGTCGTTTAGCCCAGGCATGGCTCTGCTAATCTGGTCGCTATCATAGAACTCCAACACCGTGTTTTTTATTTGTGAATCCAAAGTATGAACCATCTTTTCGTTGTTGTTGTGATGTTTTCCTTCTGCTAACAACCTAGCTTGCGATACAATGTGTTTGTTTGCATGAAATTCATCCATTATCTTTTGATTTGACCAAGATTTTGGTAAAATAGACAATAACCTCACTTGATCGTTTCTTGAACATCCTGAATCTGCAAATCTCTCTTTCAGTTGAGAAATTATATCATCAAGGTCAGCAGCTTTCATTTTTAATAACTCCAGCTCATCATTTTCTACATTAAACCCGAATAAATGTTTTCGTATTCCATGTGAAATATTCGAATATTTACTATTGGAATAATTGACTTGTTGAAGCTTGTTTATTGCTATTGGTGAAACGTCGATATTGAATATTTCAATGTTATGTATTCTAAAATAATCCTGCACGTCGCTTTCTTGAGTAGATGTTAAGAAGATTGATGTAATCGATGGTATGTCTACTGGATCATATCCTGAAGGTGATGATTGTGGTTCTGTAGTGTAGAAACTGCAGATATTTTATATTGTCAGAATTGCATGCCTGCATCCTGCAAGTATCACATATAAAAACAGACTCATCCAATTGAATTTTACACTCTGTGGATTTTAAAATTTCAATAATTTTTTCGTTATTTTGCGAAGCTTCGATGAACACCGTTTACTAGGAAATGGCTTACAACACCTTACTTTATTGATATCCATAATAATTTGCTCTTGTTGACACCAAAACACCGTACTGATTAAGTCTCTTTAATGTGTTAACCTATTTCAATGTAAAATATAGGTAAGTTTTAATACATGGTTCATACAGGTATCAACTATTTTGCTTCAGAAAACATTGGCAGGTAATATCTATGTCCTCCTATGGTTTCTCCAGAATAAAGAGTAATTCTCAAATGTGCGACTTAAATAACGTACAAATTGAACTATTATCGGAATATTATCAGCTTGGCGCTGAAAACAACATTTTTACAGAATTCAATTTCAATTTCTATGTAGTCAAATACATTTTTTATTATTTTCCTGTAGTTTTTTAATGGTTCGTTATACCGTCATGGTGTAAAGAGGAAAGTTGTAGAATGTATTATGACTATTATGAAAATCGTACGATTGTTGATGGAGAAACACGAATAACTTATGAAAAGGGCGTAATTTTACGAATTATTACTTTTTGTCGAAACAAACTTTAAAATATCTTGAAAACGACTACATTTTCGAAGATTTCTGTAAAGAGCATTTTCATTTGAAATGACATTTAGAATCACAATCGATAAAAAAATCTATTTTTGTCTGTAAAATAGTACAGAATTGAAAAACATGTACAAAGTTATTGTTAGAAAAACTTTTTTATTGATAACTTCTCCAACATGAAATTAGACTTAAAATGTTTCTTTTTTATTTAGGTTTTCGCTGGCAAAAAAATAAAAAATTTAAAAAAATGGGTTTTTTTTAATTTCAATTTTTGATATAAATTATAAATTTTTGGAAAATCGGTACATTTTTTTTCCAGCGCATATTTTTTTTAAAAAGATTAATGAATGCCCTGCAACGCATTCTCGAATAGTTTTGCTGTACAAATTGTAGTTCTTGAACAATATTTTTTAGAAAGCAGTGCACGCAAAAACACATACGCCCTTTTAAAAAGTTACCCTTGAGACAAAATGATTTGATTATCTCTTGAATATACTTAATTTCCCACATAGGCGCAACGTAAAAAGTTTCATCAAAATCGAGGATGGTCGGTCACGATTTTTTACAAAATTGGACGGCTCTTCGTGGAATTCCTCATGTGCTTGCATTTTGAATTCTTATTAGTTTTTTGTCACACTATTATGCTTGGGAAAAATTCTTTCGAAATTAGTAATCAAATTAAAAGAATCAATGGAATATGGTGATAGTAAAGGTCAGCTCGCATCGGATATTTGGGTGGGGAATGAAAATTGATACTATCACGTTTAATAACAACACATTTGACATACATGCCACGTTAATGAAAACACTTCGCATGTATGTAATATAGTGTCGGTAATTTGACTTCTCAAACTCACAATCCGAAGCACCAGTTATACCGCTGAGATGGCCCTGGCCGGACCTATCAGTATCATTCTCACTTTCACGAACTTTACCAACCATACAGCGATCATCTACGACCGGCAATCAATGCTATTTCGATCGATAAAATTTTCCTACTATCGGATCGCGATTTATTTTGGAGCCGTGCTGTTTGTGTGCTTCTACTGGATGGCACGGTCCACTTCGATAACTGAAGAGCAGTTTCAACGCAAATTGAGCACGCTGGAAGTAGTGATTCGATACATGTATGCGATATTTTTTGTGACCGCTAATTTTGGTTCTATTTGCAATGGACAGATGCATAACACTAATATCGTTGGTTTGTTAAATAGTTTGCTGAAAATTGAAAAAGAACTAGGACAACAATTCAATAAGGATTTTGAGTTTAAAAATCTTATACGATTTATTCGGTTAGTTTTTGGATCTACGGTTTTCTATAACCTTGTCGTTGTAGGAGGATTATATGTACTGAATAGCGTTCTTACTGATAACTACACATTATTGTTGCCATCCTTAATGTTCTGTGTGTTCACAATTACTAGTATAGGAAATATTGTACTTTGTGCGTCCATAGTTTGGATATTTCAACAATATTTGACAGTAATAAACAGAGAGATTATCAACAATGATACGGAAAACGTTAGCTACAGAAGAGTTTTCACGTGTTTGAATTTGCTATCTCAGCTTTTCCGTTTGAGACCAGTCTTCCTGATTTATTTCACCGGTCCATTCCTGTTATATTCGCTGTTTTGCATAATAGTTGGTAGTTTGCAATGCTTCGATCTGCTTCAGTTAATAAATAGTACAAATGAAACCACTCTGTCCGAACGAATCACTACTGCTACGAGTGCGTTGTGGCTGTTGTCGTTACTATGTCAATTTGTGGCGGCAGTCGTGATGATCGGACGAAGCGACGCCCAGGTAAATGAATTATTAACAGCACCAATTACTTAAGTGAACCCGAATGATGAATGCCGAAACGGGAAAATGAAATAGTTAGATTGGATGTATGTTTCATTGGGACATGTACGAGGCAGTTAATCAAAATACTGTGCGATGTAGCCTGAATGATACATTTACGCCAAATCTTTGAATTTAACCTTAGGACCATTTTTTTCTAAAGTACAATACTTTAAGAAGGAAATAGCTACTTTCGACATTTTTCATACGTTGCACGCGTCAAACTAAATCTAACATCAGCAGTAACTGTAGTGTCTAAAATATTCTAATAACTATTTAAGCAGGGATTATCATATAAACGGTCAAAATCATACTGAATCTTAGCGCGTTTAAAAAGGTTTCCATTTAAATGGCTTAAACTATTTTTTTTTATTTTGAAGACAGGCTTAGCAAAAGCCGCGTTATTTTCAAGACGGAGGTTCGGATTTTGGACTAAATGCTACGAGAAGGCAGGCGGGGTTAGAAAATCAAAAAATCCTGGCTTCTTGCTTGCTTGCTTGCAATATCATCCCCCTGCTTACTACCAGCTCGAAATAATTAATAACAAAACGTTCTTTGGTTTTCTTCCTTCCAATTGCCATAATGACTAACAACCTATTCGATTCTCTGTCTGTAAACAGACTAAAATTCATTAGTCGATGTTTTGCTGAGACACAAAAAAACTAAGTCATTATCAAAACAAAGTTTCTAGGACCAATTGCTTTAATCACCATAAAGCAACATTTAATAGCACCTTAGGATGCAGAGCTAATACGAACCTGTCCCAAAAATAATTGGACAGTAGAATAATCATCATATACGCAATACATACGTAATTGAACATCGCCGAAACCAGTGACTAGTATATTGGATCACTTACGATGGATCGAAGCGACCCTTTGGAACTCATATTGCCGGTGACCAACTATCTAGGCCATGTGTTAGTGCGTTTCGATAAAGATGCTGGATGTTATCGTGCTTTGAAGAAACGATTCTTAATCGTATTTGGGAATGCTCTTTTTCTTTTGACCCTGAACCTGGCGTATTGGTGGTATGTTTTGACAACAATCGACCAAAGAATCAAAGTGTACGGGGAAGCATTTAGCTTCTTGACCATCATAGATAGTCAACTTTGTTTCTGTTGGTGCTACATGATTATTCGTAACGGATTGACGAAATCGAAGGACTTATCGAAGCTACTGAACTTCTTGTTTAAAATTCGGCAACGAATCGGATCGACGTTTGGGACCGCAAGCTACACAAACATTGGTTGGATTGTTAAATTATGGATAATCTCCAGTACACTGTACAATTCTTTGTTTATAATAGTTTTTGATTGCACAACACAGGGTTTTGTCGATTTTAGGATTAGTACTGTAGTAGATCTAGCATTTGGCATGTTACAATTCATTAGCGACATGTATTTGATCCAGTTCGACGTAATTCTGATGGTGTCTCTGAAAGAATTACAGTTCATTCACAGTACTTTCGCGAGTTTAACTCAACACAATCGACGTAGAACCCTGTTAGTTCTAGTTGAAGTATATTTTGATATGTTATTGATGATGAAATTGCTAGTGAAATCATTCGCATTACCGATCATGATGTGCGCACTGCTGGCATTCATTGAGGGGACATCACAGTTGTATCAAATATTTTGTATAGCCTCGGACGAAGTGTTCTCGGAAATGACGCTGCAAGAGTCTGCAAGTTACATTATCTGGATTGGTCCACTTATGTTGAAAATATGTATTGCCATGTGGCTGGCAAGCAATCTCAAAGACAAGGTAAAACTCGGTTGATATGTGATATTATTAAATTTTACATTTAACAGGAAATGTGTTATATAACTTTCTTCTTAAGTAATATTTTAGCTAATATGAATTCTTTATACATTTTATACAGTTAGAAAGGAATTTGTGAATTTCTATTGAATTAGTGTTAAATCTAAAATATTCATCTAATATAAAGAAATGTTACGTGCGATATGAACATTTCATGACTATCAAGCCATTAGCAAAAAAACACCATCCGGCAATGCCGAAACACGAACCGACAACAATTTACTCACTTAACACGCCTTTTTAATAAATGGCTCATATCAATACACAGTTTCTTGGTCGAAAATGGTTTATATAAATTTCACCTAAGTGCTGTCTGCCACAAGCTCACCGAGTTGCGAGTCATAATCTTACAAGTTAAAACATGTAAAAATCTATAATCAACCAAAAACTTACGTTATGCTGCTGTTTGCATCAACTGTAATATTAACATTTTAGTGTGTAATTTTTATGGCGTTTGTGATTCATCGACAGGGTTGTTGTGAAGCAAATAAAATCGAAACCTGATCAAAAATCCAACATTTAAATAAGTTAACTTGGTTTACTAGTGCAGTGTGATGCTTACTGTGTCGTTTGATAATTTATTAGCATTCAAAATTTATGATTACTGTTGTTACAAGAGTTTGTTGACAGCTAATGCGGAGAAAACCCGTCCATATATTTATGAAAAAAGATCACGATTACGTGAACTAAACGATTTACGATTTATGAAACTATTTGTGTTTCCAAAAAACTAGTTTGCACCGAATATATACATGGCGTTACATTCGAATGTTTGGTAGGGTTACTGTGTTTATTCCCTGGACATGTTTAGTTTTTGTTATGATGCTTGTTTATAATTTAACAATACACAGCCGACAGTGAAACGATGTTTATGATTGCAGGAACTTGATCGCGATTTTTGTGATTTCTCATCAATTTATTGTGATATTTTATTCATGAGTTTACTATCAGATTTTTCTGTTAGAGTAGCGTGATGTATGTTGATTATTGCAGGATCTTAGTCGCGATTTCCGTAATTCCTATTCACGTTATCGTGAAATTTCAGTCATGAGCAGAGTGATTCACGTTCATGATTTCAGGATCTTAGTCACTACTTTTGATATTTTAATCACGAGTAATGTGATTAATATTCATGATTTCAGAATCTTAGTCACGATTTTTGTAATTTCTATTCATGTTATCGTGGTATTTTAGTCACGAGTAAAGTAATCTATGTGCATGATTTCAGGATCACAGTCACGATTTTTGATTTTTTTTGTCGCGAGTAGTGTGATTTATGTTCTTGAGTTTAGTATCTTAGTCTCGATTTTTGTAATTTATTTGCACGTTATCTTGATATTTTATTCTAAAACTAATTTTTGAATTTGACACGAGGAGTGATATGACTCATTTATTATCGGTTTTTGTTCACTCGGAGTAAGGTGACAATATGAACAGGAACACAAAAGTGTGATTGACTCGCAGAATCTTGTTCTGTGAACTACATCACGAACACGATTTGTGGCTCTAGAATGTATTGTTGGTGCTCAGCGCAGTATTATTTTTCAATCCAGACATCACATTGAACTTTATCAAATGAATAACGAAATTGTAGGTCCTAATAGGATGCTGCATGGAACAAAAATGATTCTCCGAATAATACTCCAAATTTTGTGAAAAAGTTCATGACCATGTTGCATGAAATTGAAAGTGATTAGGGATATCTTCTAAATATCAATAGTACGCAAGATAAATCGTAAAGGTCATGTGCTAGGAATCATGAACTAGTTTACGAATACAATGTTTTATGATTTCGTGAACTATTTCACGAGCACTAATGATCAGTCTATTGTACTAGGAATCATTGTACTAGTTCACGAATACATGAATAATATTAGATGATTTTGTGAACTGTTTCTCGAGCACGAATATTGGATCGTGATTAAGTAGAAATCAAGAATTAGTTCAGGAGGATGAATTAATTCATGAAATGAAATAGTTGACAAGAAAGTATCCAGACTGTTTTTATTTTGTGAGCTAATGTTCCCAAAAAGTATGAATAACATTATGAATCAACCTTTGGTTTAATGAAAAATGTTCATAAAGCTGTGTACTAATTCACGTACAGAAAATTGATTTGGCAATGTTATGGCGAAAACCATGACTAATGTCCACAAAACAAAAATAGATTTTTTTCCGCTAATGAAAGCGTTACGCGAGCGTTACTGAAGGGAACTTGAACATAACTATAAAACTTATCATTTTTGTTCATGGTCCTGTTTTCGTAACGTAAATTCATGACACTTTATTCACGATGTTGGGGACAATGTTTTTTTCCGTGCAGAGTACTACAACCGAGACAGCCTTTTTGATGGTATATCCAAGTTGCAACTGAATAATACGTGTTTATATCCCACTAAAAAGTCGCACAAAATCGGCATATGCGCACCAAACTGGAGGCGATATACATACATAGCGACTAAAAATTTCTTACAACAATATACGTTAAGCGCGATAATTTCTAGTATAAAAGCGATTCTGGATAATGTATTTACGATTGGATATGCGAAACAATCTCAGATTACATACGATGTCCATTATTAGTATACAATTCCGGAATACGATATACGATTTTTTTTATTCATTTCGTTTATTTGATAGGCACAAATGCGTTAGCTTGGCGGTGTCGAATTCTTTTGTTTTTACATTTTGAATATCTTAAAACTTGGAGGATACAATGTTGAAATATTTTTTTTATAAAAGAGAAAAAAATTACAGCTATTTTAATACTAGAAAAAAAATTCTATATATAAGAGAGGGGGCAAAAGATTTTTTTTTATGAAAAATTTTAAAACAAGGAATTCAATAGTAATAGTTTTTTAGGAAATTTTTACAGTTATCTTAAAACTAACAATATAGTTTGGTACGCGAAAGGGGGAACAAATATTTATGAAAAATTTCACAGGTGTTTTAAAACTAGGGATACAATTCTATTTACAAGATGGGGGACAATAGTTTTAACAAAGAGTAGAAATTACAACTATCTTAAAACTAGGAATACGGAATACAAATTTGATTTTTTATCGGATACTTATGCTTAGTCATTTCCAAAATCGGTGTAGAAGTAGTTGTATCAAAGACAGGGGAGAGAAGGCGTAGATGGTGACCGGTAAAGAAGAGCAAAACTTGCAACTTTCGGGCAAACGGGAGATCAGCGAAACAAATTAGCGCCTCAGTCTAGTAGATCGGATTGGCGGATGGTATTCTTCGGACCCGCGGGGAATCCTTCAAAGGGAATCTTTCGGACCTCGAGTCGCTCTCGCTTCAGTTTCCGTAGTGATAAGGGCGACGGCGGTTACATAGTGGCAGTCTGGAGCTTATCGGTTCCACACGGCAAGAGGAAACTTCTAAAAACGAGAAATAAAAGGAGCGGGGCTAAATTGGGATATTTATCGTTTTTATGAAAGTATAAATAAGGGACATATAGGGGAAATCACGATTTGCCAGCATATCTCGGACTGGGACATTGGGTGGTCTACCTCGGGCCCGAAGGGAATCCTTTAACTGAGACCTGGCGTCCAAATACCCGGCGCATACCCAGACAACGTGCTCGATGTCGTGATAGCCCTCGTCACAAGCGCACATACTACTCTCCGCAAGCCCAATACGCCGCAAATGTGCATCTAAGGTGTAGTGGTTGGACATAAGTCGGGACATTACACGAATAAAATCCCGACCCACATCCATCCCCCTGAACCAAGGCTTCGTTGATACCTTTGGGATAATCGAATGTAGCCATCGTCCAAGTTCACCATTGCTCCACGAGGTTTGCCAGCTGTTGAGTGTCCTCTGTGACCGATATGATGCTGAACCAACCATAGAGGTCTTTGATATTAAGATCCGATTCGAATTTGCGACGTTAAGATTGTAGAGCAAGACTGATTACACAGAGCTATATCAATTATTATAAGCGTGATAATATTTCGTAATCATATCTTATCTTCTAGTAGAGAAACACTATTCCGATAAACATTCGCCATATATGCAGCATTCCAATTTTAAAGATATGAGATAAGTAGTAAGTAATTTCGTGAAATCGATTTTCTTATATGCTATGATATATTAAGTCGTATATAATTTTTTGAAGTCACTGTGATGTATATCGAACGCGTACATATTTGTTGCTTACTCACCACACATTGGAACGACAACAATGACTTTATTAAGTTGTCAATCGGACATTAATCGAAATAAAATACAATCAAATGTGAGCAAAAATACGATTTTGGAGAATTTCAATATTTGTAGCTATATGAATATAGGTTGTCAGTGCTCTACCACCAACTCCGATCGCAAACTAGAACATCAATGGGATTTCGAATCAAAGGTAAATCACGTTTCTAATAATATGCGATTACAAATAAATTTCTGCCAACTAAAATCGATTCTCATTACGATTTTGACTCTTTGTAGACATTTGTACGAGTTTTTTTTTGACATTGATTTACGATTGATGATTTGCTGGGAAAGCGACTTTTAACCAAATCAGTTATAGAGACTATAATTTTTTTTCTGAATGTTATAAAACATTTCGAATGCAAAAATTAACTTGACAGTTCGTCGCTGTTGTGCTATCTTATGACAAACGCCATTTTGGGGCAAACTGAGTTAGATATGCCACATTACTTGTCTGAAAATTTTCTACAAAGTGGCGTTTTCAAAATTTTGATATTCTACTTGGTTACGTAGATATAGCGAGTATCATGATGACAAATTATGAGTTTTTTGCTTCAAATCACTGTATCTAGGGATTTGCTTGAAGTTTTAGATGTTTTATGTGTAAAAATGTCTGAGGAACACAATGGCATGAAATTTTTCAAAAGAAAAATACATGAGTTGTGAGAAAAATACAGTTCATGTTTTAAGCAGGAAATATAGCATATTTGGCAACACCGTAACAAAAATAACTATTTTTTCTAGATTCCCTGACTTATTTCCTTCAAAATGCATCTCACCAATTGTTTATAGACCAAATGAAGGCAAAGATATGAATAAAAATTTAAAATTTATGATTTTTTTCTATGAAAAATTTTCCATTCACGATTATGACACGTCATACAAATTTTGTCATCAGTACTCGTCTATGACACGTGTGAGTGCGATTTTTGTTCACATTCATAGTAAAACCTCGCAACATAGTCAACTGGTCTTCGTAATATTTATGAAATTATTGCAGAATAGATAGAAGCATCAATTGTCTTCTTTGGATTGTTTATATCATTTATACGTTTTAAGATATTCAATCACAAACTTCAAAAAAATTTCTCGAAATGTGCTAAATGGCGCTTGTCATAAGATAGCACAACAGCGACGATTTACCGAGAATCCATGCTATTTTAATATGAAAATGAAAGTTTTTGAATTCACTAAACAATGAAAAAATATCTTCTATGCTGTGTACTGCCCATCAAAGCATAAGAGTCCCATATTGATTTTTGTCGAAAATGAGTTATCCGTTGGAGTGTATTCTGCATCCCCACTTAATCCCAATTCACAAATAAGATTACCAGGTTTGATTAGAAAATAAAATGAAAATGTAAATCTTGAACAGCGTTTTTCTCGGCTGGCTGTTTTTCAATATGGGACTCTTATGCTTTAATGGGCAGTGTATCTCCTTTGTTAAGAAAAAAAAAAATAGGTAAAAACTGTTTTTCTCCACTAAGAAAAAATTGTTTTGAAATACATTTGCGTGTTAAGGGGAAAATTAAGGTAATTCGGTAATAAAGACGTATTTTTCCAACAAAAAAAAGTTTGTGGCGATATAGAGAGTGTTAAAAAAAATTGTCACAATCGAACAACATTTTGTTAAAAGTTCATTGCAAAATACTGAGAATGAAAGGAGTGTCTATAAATCTACGGAGACGTATCGTCGAAAACTTGTTTTGTGGTTACATCACAACTCAAAATGTACGCAGTAATGGCACGAAGCTAAATCCGGCCAGAAGAGCGTTGGGGTATCGTGAAACCTCAGAAGTGGAAGTAGACGATGTTGTAGACCAGTGTTTTTTAACCGGGGGTGAATTCACTCCCAGGGGTACGTCAGATTATGAATTTTTCTGGGTAAATGTCTTCTAACCCTCTCAGAGCGTCGAGCTTATGACGAAAAGTGAAGAAAAAAAGATCAACAAATCCTGCTGGCAATCTACTTTCACATAAGTATCCCCACTGCTTTTTGCTGCTCAATGCGATTTGGCGCCTTTTGAAGCCATTCACGTTTCTTGCACACAATGTTTGGTGGTTTATCTGGCACAATGTTTGGCAGGTTTATCTCCACGTCTCTTACTGAACTATTAGGATTCTCTCGAAAACTTCGACTACCCGCTACTGATCCTACACGCTATACGGATATCCATTTTTCCGTCCTATCGATGCACTTCATACAAAGTTGTGGCAAAATTATAAAAAGTTGGATTACATGGTTAAAATTGGGGTTTTAATTAATCGGAATCCGAATCCATTTCTACTATCAATTTTGAAATTCCATAATATTTTTTCCGATTATTTTTATGTAAATTATAATTTGAAAGCGGCGGTCATTAAAAGGTTAATGTACACTAGGGTGTCCCAAAATGACATCATGTTAAAAAAGTCATCGGGCTCACTTCTTAAATGAAAGGTTAGGGTATTAGGACCACTTTCTTCTTCGGAGTGAGTTTGCTAAAACGCTTCCTACTGGTGGCGACTTTTGATTTTTTGAAAAATGGGCCGATTTTGGATAAAATTTCAAATTTATGCCTGTTGAAGTGGTCCTGAACTGTCTTAGATATTTTTTCAGTATTTTTTATTTTTTTGGAGATCCAAACGGAGAAGTTTGGTTAGTTAGTTTGTACAAATTTTGAATTATAAGAGCGGCAGGGCCATTAAAACTTAGTAAAAAGTGAAATTTGTGGTGCTTTTCAGTATTTTTTCTTCAAAACTGGGTATCTATAAAATTTTAAAAGTACAGAGAATACTTTATATAGTTGAGCCGAATTCAGGGGCGTAATTTTGCTGAAGAAAGTGTATAGCTACGGCCAATGGGGTATAAGTTATTTACGTTTTTGTTAAATAACCTTTTGACATTTTATGATATTCATAAAAAATAACACTGTTCTACAAAATAAAACAACTTAAGTGGGCTTAGTCTGCATATTATTTTTCGGAAAATAGAAGGAAAATGATGAAAAATGGCGTTTTTCGCTTGTCTCTAGTACATCAGAATCGGTTTTTATGAGCATTTGACGATTTTTTTAAAAAATATTTTTTATATTAATAGCCACCTAGCGGGTTTGAAAATCACTAAAATTAAACAAATATGTCGAGCTAATGGCAAGTTATGGCGTATATTTGAAGGCTGAATTGATTAACGTACTTACATTTTGTATATAAAGTCTTATTTTCATGTTAGGAACTTTGAAGTGGAGAAAAATGCAGAAGAGTGAGGTGAGTGCTGAAAAACTTATATTTACTGTTTAGATCACATAATTCCGATATAGTCAAATTTGGGGAAAATACCCTCGAAAAAGTTTTACAACAGAATACAGCGGATCTTCTGACACAATCGTTGTGTTGAAGATTCCTCCTAGAAGTAATTATGGAGAATTAACTCTTCAAAAAATAATTAGAGACTTGGCGTCATTATAGCAAAGTTATTATTTTTATAATTTAAGTTACAAAAAAAATCATCAGATGCTCATTAAACCTCGTCCTGACATACTAAAGACGTACAAAAAACGTCATTTTTCATAATTTTCCTTCTATTTTTCGAAAAACAATGTGTGGTCAAAGCACATTTGAACTGATTTACTTTTTGGAACAGAATTATTTTTGATAAATTGCTAAAAATGTCAAAGGTTATCTAACAAAAACTTAAATAACTCATGCCCCATTAGCCATAGCTATACACTTTCTTCAGCAAAATTACGCCCCTGAATTCGGCTCAACTATATAAAGTGTTTTCTGTACTTTTAAAATTTTGTAGATACCCAGTTTTGAAGAAAAAATACTGGAAAACACCAAAAATTTCACTTTTTACTAAGTTTTAATGGCCCTGCCGCTCTTATAATTCAAAATTTGTACAAACTAACTAACCAATCTTCTCCGTTTGGATCTCCAGAAAAATAAAAAAATACTGAAAAAAATCTAAGATAGTTCAGGACCACTTCAACAGGCATAAATTTGAAATTTTATCCAAAATCGGCCCATTTTTCAAAAAATCAAAAGTCGCCACCAGTAGGAAGCGTTTTAGCAAACTCACTCCGAAGAAGAAAGTGGTCATAATACCCTAACCTTTCATTTAAGAAGTGAGCCCGATGACTTTTTTAACATGATGTCATTTTGGGACACCCTAATGTACACGTCAATAATAATAGCCAATCTGATAGCAGAAAGGGTTTCCAAAACTAGTAAAAATCATTATTTTTTACCAATATGAAGATGTTTGGGTAACTAATTTGTAAGAAGAGTTATGAGCTACAGGGCGTCTTTATGTGGGCATTTGAAAAAAGATAGACATAAAAATGCGCTTGTTTATCTTGAAACTGCCGAAACCAAGAAAAAATACTACTAATTTTTCTTGGTTTAGATATACTTTTCTATATAAAAATCTAGTTAACAAATTTTCTTTTGCAATTAGAGCTATGTTCACCTGTTAACACATGTTAAGATATGTCTAAGGAACAACCATTCATGATATGTGGGCATGTAGGGCCTATTAAATCAGACTGTATGTGATCTTACTATGGAAACATTGCAAAAACACGATTTTTGATTGGACCTGACACCTCTAAATCATGTCCAAATTAAGTCATTTTTGGCGAATGTTTTTAAATTCACACCGAGAACAAAAATCTGAGCTGACTCATGTATATTTCAAAACTTTTTCAAAATGGGTAGAGGTCTAGTGTCCAATTCACTCACAAAAAAAAAGAATCGACCATTGATCAATTCAGTGCTTCATTTGGGAAGACAACAAATTAGTGTGCATGTGGTCATTGTGCTTATTTATTTTGATATGATTCATGTCCACAGCTAACTCACTCCATTTGCTAGAATATTTTTAAGATTATCGCGCTGCATTAGCTCGGTGCAGCGCATCCATTCAGTTATTTTCGGTTCAAATTCAATTTCAGTTTCAAACTGAATTTGGTTTCTGTGCTGGCTCGGAGTGGGATTATCGAGCAAAAATGCATCAGACAAGATTGCGCAGTTTACTTATGCTCTAAAATTTAAAATATGTGACATTCTGTCTTCATATATAACAAATGCTTTTATTTGTGAATTAATTTATATTTCTTCTTAACTGAAGGCATTCGATTCTGTGTGAAACTTTAATAAACTTGGAAGCAAATGAATAAAGGAGGCGTTTGAACTGAATGCCGGCTTCGGTAAATGCACTCAGAAATAGGAAACTTTCACAAAAATTATTCCATCCTAAATGTTGTAATTATACATTCCCCTTAATCATTCAACTGCAGATTTTTTTTAAGAGTCGCAACTTTTTAAAAAGAAATCGTGGCTCACTCACTCTTTTTCAAGAGTCGATTCTTTTGATCGATTCGCGATTCACTCGCCCATCTCTAGTCACCACTGCTATTGAGCAGTTTCTACGATAGAGGTTAAGAACGTGTTCAACAGTTACAGTTTGACGGCTATTGTGTAACCTTTCTTCACGAGGCAGAAACAAATAGAACAGATAGAAATATAAATTTTTGATCACTTAAAAATGTCAAT
>NW_026683762.1:0-25000 GCF_030247195.1 Topomyia yanbarensis | reverse complement strand
TTTCACTACCAGGTTCTCGTTAACACTAATAAAATTACAAATTACAAATTAAGAGATTGTGAACCAAACGTAAACAGACCGCTGTAAACAAATCCTCCACCTGATTTGCTCCAATGACGAATGGAAAAGATCTGGAAGATAAAGGGGGTTTGACTGTATTAGTACCGCGAAAAAGGTACACTGAAAATAATCTACACATGCATTTTAATGTCGTTTTTGCTTGAGGCACAAACTAGCTCAGTTTCGGACCTAACTGCTGTCAAATCGATTGTTTCAAGCCAATTTCGAACCTAATGGGATTTTCGATTGATTGACACCGGTGTAGTGGATTGCACTGGTTTTGCACTTTCTAGCAGAAGTGTCAATGGAACATACCCAGTTTTCTGCACTTCTGCTAGAAAGTGCAAAAACAGTGCAGTTTCAGTGCACTCCACTAAACCGGTGTCAATCAATCGAAAACCCCATAAGTTATGCGTCACTGAACTGAAAACCGAGTTGCGTTCCAACCTGAAATATATTGCGGTTTCGCTCACACCGCCGCTTTGTTGTTAGAATCCAAAGGGATCATCCTAGGGCGTGACACTCTTTTATAAAAATATTTCACCTGGTTTTATATTTTTTATATCTCCTTATATTTATTTATAATTGTCTATAAAAGTATAACTATTCGAATCGAAAAAAAAAATTCGAACACCCGTTACCATAGTAGCCTTAGTTACCGTGATTATAAACAATGAAAAAATAGTTTGCATAATTCTGGCTGGTTCTGGTTAGTATTCGGCTCCAATGACACAACCGATCCTAATTAGAAAAGGTTGTGTCACTGGAGCTGGGTACTAAAAAAAACCAGCAAGAATTACGGGCACATTTTCTGGTTGGACTTCTTGGGACTCATCTGCGGTGGTTTTCCTGGTTTAGTAAAATCAGAGTTAGACACAAAAACGCAGCTTTGTCAAATCCTAGTCTCGGTTTCTGCAATTTCTTTACCTTAAAACAGCTCCATCTTAACATCGATAGTGATTCAGCCATCCCATTCGCAACAATAGCCACGATCCCAGAGTTTTTCACCAACATTTCACAACAGAAGCAGCAAATTATGATTTTCCGTCATCCGACAAATAAACGATACTTCTGCCACAGGATTTGACGCTAATTAAACAACTGCAACTAGTACAAACTTCAAGGTGCAAACAACCACAAACTAGAATTATCATCACCCATTACCGCATTAGGACACAGCAAAGGCACCTTCAGGTACAATAGTAGCAGTATACAATACAGTTTCAAGCACCGCTAGCAGGAGGATCCACTATTCAGTTGGTGCAGCAAGGTAAGTCATTTTTGACTATTATTTTTAATTTCGAAAAGATCAGTACCGTATTCAATACATTGTAATGTAGTAATCCTTTTATTTGAAAGAAAAAACCTCGTGCTCAAAAATTTATATCACTTTCAGATTGAATTGACCATAAATCCAACCGTAAACACAACAGCAAGGTGCTTGGAAGGAATTTGTGTGCGTATGACTCGTTTGGAAAAAGTGCTTACCCTCGGAACCTCAGTTCTCTTGCACGCTGCCGGAGAAATCCGTCACCATTAAGTTGAACAAGAACCAGGTAATATTGCCAACAAGTGTAATATCAATTGACCCATACTGATTTGACATTTGCTTCTTTCGTACAGGATGAGTCCTTCAGGGAGACGACGCGCAAGGGTTGATGTTGGAATCGCAGATCACGCTCTGAAAATATCGCAAGCTAGATCCCTCTCAGCAGCACGCAGTAAACCCTGACAGGAAAGGTGGGGCGCAAAATCCCTGTAAACCAACGACAGCCCGACAAGATTCAGTGGTTGTTAATATTTAGCATAGCGTAAAAAGCGTAGTAGAAGGTAGATGGCCCATAATAGCAAGCCAGTCCCATGGTTTGTACTGTCGCTATACGCTTGATTTTCCCTATGCTATGGGCTTCTCGATGTGCATCACATTAAGTAAAAAAACATCAAGAAAATGAGATGAAAATTTGCAGCATCACGTAACCAACAAAGTAGTGTTTTGCTTAGAAAAGTCCCCCAATCTTACTCGTTATCAAAGGTCGACGACATTAAGGACATTATCAAAGATCGACGATAAAGTTATTTCGCTATGTGAGTAGTCTATATCTGCTGCGATTAGACCTTCCTTCAACGGAGAAACTGGAAGAGATTTCTTCGTTTCTTCGAAATCAATTTTCTTCCGTCCAGCTTCAGTAACGTATGCTTTTTCCTCGTTGGGCTTGGTGCATTCAAGACGTAAGGCTTGTACAAAATTAATCTGATCATCCAATAGTAATTCGTACTCTTCCTGTTGTTTCGCATCTTTTGAACCGAACTTATACAAAGCCGAGGCCAAGTGCTCCGCTCCGCTTCCCATTTTTTGTTCCGAGTTGGGTATCTTCGCCCGTTCATCTACTACATATTCCTCTTTTTCGCCTTTTTGATATCTTCCGGTATATGATATCGTGAAACTCGCTCCAACTGCTTTGCCTTCCCACGATCCTCAACCATCTGAAGCAAGTTTATTTTATACTCCCGAACCTGCTGACCCGATGCCTCAAATAGATACTTATCCAGAATGTCCGCTTCGAGCGCAACCTTATCATCTTTACGTTTTTCCACATATCGTTGACGAATCCTCAACTTGGGTAGTAACTTGTCTTCATCATCCACTTCCAGCTTCAATCTTTTGGCTGCCTCTTGATAAGCATTTCTGCTAGTTGGTGCCACAACTTTCCCAGCGCGACCTTCATACTTTTTCTGCAACCGTTGTGAAAACTCGTCACGTTTCTTGATACGTATTACGTCGGCGGACCTTTTCCTCGCAATCCTATCCTCTTCCGAGGACGAGCTGCTTTTTCATCTTCGACTAATTTTAGGCTGAAAACACGGGAATATATACAACATATTAGGTTTGTTCCAGTACATAGAAGTTACTCCCTGTTGCTCCGGAGCAAAAAATTCTTGCTCCTTTTCACTCCGGTTTGCCACCACAAGAAGAAAAAAGAGAAGAAGATAGTACAGGAACTATTTTCTCCCTGTTTGCTCCGGAGTACTTCCAGTTTCTCCTGGTACTGGAACAAACCTATTATTTACAGACCTTTGTAGTTCACAGCGGCAGAAACCTGTGAATCGTTTTCATTAGTTTGTATATTTTATTGCTTCGGATGACAGTTCTTAGGGTGGCACTCACATCGGCCACATCTAATGGACTTTCAATGGTTTTAAGTACTCGAAAAAACTATTTTTGATCATTGAAGGCGGAACCGGTTCTGGAAAGACTACTCAAATCCCAAAATATCTTTACGAAGCGGGCTTCATTGACGGAAAAAAAATATTGGGTGTACACAGCCTTGGCGTGTCGCGGCAATGTCGGTGGCAGCGTGCGTGGCTTAATGAAATCTGGGCAATGAGGTTAGATACAGTATTCGTTTCAAGGATTGCACTTCTGAAAGACTGTTATTAAATCAGAGATGCCAGGTACTTTTTTCAAATGTCTGCAACAATAATTTTAAATGTCTGGGAAGAACAAAAAATGTCAGGAAAGCTAGTGTAACCAAAAGCCTTTATATTCAAAAATCTGCAAATATCTGCAACAAAACTAAAAAATCTGCAAATATCTGCAACCAAACTAGAAAATCTGCAAATATCTGCGTCATCGAAAAAATCTGCAGCTTATATTAAAAGTCTGCGAATTTGCAGACTTGTCTGCAAACCTGGCATCTCTGTATTAAATATATGACGGATGGTACATTGCACACACGCTCGTAAAAAGTTACTCAAAAATGAGTTTAATCCCACCCATTTCCAGATAAAGTGGAACAACCCTTAAATTGAGTAATTCCGGAGTTACTCAAATTTGAGTAAGCCAGCCTGAACCAAAAACTGAGTAATTATTACTCGGTTTTTGAGTACAATATTATCTACACTAAACCCAAAAGTGCTTCACTAGTACTCAGATTTTGAGTTCAACATTGCTCAAATTTTGAGTTCAGTACAAATTTAACAAAACCAAAAATTAAGTAATTATTACGCAGACTTTGAGTTGAACATTACTCAAATTTTGGGTTCAGTAGAACTTCAACAAAACCAAAAATTGATCGATTTTTACTCATATTATGAGCAGAAGCTTACCCAATTTTTGAGTAGACAACAAAGCCAGTTGTAATTCCTCAGTTTTTGGGTAGAATATTACCCAATTTATGAGTGCAATATTTCATTAAAACCCAGTAAAGTTCAGCCGGAAATGAGCCGGAATTCCAGCTGTTTCCAGTCAGTATTCCGGCTCCAGTGACACAACCGATTCTAGTTAGAATAGGTTGTGTCACTGGAGCCGGAGTACTGACTGGAGCCAGCCGGAATTCCGGCTCATTTCTGACTGAACTTTACTGAGAAACATCCGGATTATGACTTGCAATTCTGAATGGTTTCTGTAAGAAGAAATGCAACAACCGATTCCTATTTAAATTGGTTCATGATCGATTGTTGCATTTGAACTGGAACTAAACCGGTTTACATCCAGTAAAGAAATTGACCGTCAAAATTTTGTTTTGGATACAACACAATGCAGTCTTTCTTTTCTTATGGAATATTTTTACAATAATAATTAAAGAAACTTCTGTTTATTAAATTTTATGGTTTTTAGTAAGTATTGTATAAAAAAGTTGTCCTTTTATTTGTTGTCAATACGTGCGCGGGAAACTTCAATAAAAGTTTGGACGAGTCTATTCACAGTTGTCCTCTGACTGTGCGGAATTATATTATATATGGCACATGCCAGAAAGTCCCAAAACATTCTAAAATTAGGTGGCACCTCCACTCCGAGAACTGCGTGGCATTTGAATAAAATTTCCACTGCATGAATAGAATTGTTAGTCTCGAATATAACTTTTTTCTTACAAATGACGGCATAATTTCCTCTTTTCATCGGGCTTGCTACGCACACCATGTGTAGTTTGGAATCAGTTGCGGGGGATGCCACGTATGTATCTAAGCACTCCTAATGATGATATAAAATCATTACATCTAACCTTATGTATATTATATTGCATTTACCCCAATCCAACGAATTAAAATTGAAGCCGAATGTTCTTCGCCTACAGTTGGACAGCCTACCAGCGTTCTTTTTTGTCCGCGAATTGGCATATGAGAAATTATTCTCAAGCATCCTCGAATGTGATCTGTGAATAGTTTTACAAATTTAAAATTTTATGACAGACCTTTGGGCTAAATTAAAAAAAATTATATCTCACCATCTTCTACTCTAGAGAATCTGGACGGTGAATAAGATAGACACTGAGAGAAGACATCCTCGATTTTGAGACCTTCTGTTCTGTTAGGATACAATCTCTCAAACATTTGACGAATCTAGAAAAAGTGATATGATATAAATATTCATATGTTCCGTGAATACCATAAAGTGAAATAGTAAATAATAAAAAATAAACATGTTACCACCAATCCTTCATATGAACACAGGTGTGGAAACATATCCAAGATATCATTAACGGGTTTCTTTTCTTTTAATAACAGTTTGAGGACTGGAAAGCATCGGTCCATTTCATCACAAATATGTTCTGCTACTGATGCCGATGCAAGCATTACTCGGAGCAATTGAGCCCGCTCTACAAGTTCAGTTGAAACGGACTCTTCTACAGGCATAGTTCCTCGATTATATTTATGTTTTTCTGCAGGTAGCTGTTTGATGACATTCCGGATGCGATGAAATATCATGCCAGTATGAGCACCCTTTTCCTTGCCTCCGTTGCGCCAAAAGAAAAATGACTAGCATGAAAATAATTATAATTATATTAGAGAAATTAAATAAGCATAGAATAACAAACCTCATCAGGAGCAGTTGGTGTGACTCGCGTATTACTAAGTTGTGGAAATAATTTTACGATTTGAACAGCTGCCGCATGCTGTTGATCAACAGAAGGATACCTGCGCATTTAGAGATCATTGGTTCGTTACTCCGAAAAAGACCAAAAAGATTCCGTGAAAGATTAAGTTCTAAATTTCTTAAAAAAAATCTAAATGGTAAAAGTATGAACGGTATTTGATTCGTAATTCTTTGCATGCTGGGACACATCTATTATTTTCTGAAGAAAATCGGTCAGTTTATTACTGTTTTAAAAGTCTGTAAATGTCTGGACCAGGCATACGCAGAACTTTTTTTTAATCACCGATATCATACTTTTTGATCTGCCTCTCGTTTCTTCTGCTGCAAATTTTGTGCATTGGACGTATTCGGTCTATCCACTCATTGAATATTTACTAGAAGTATATGCTAGAAAACGCATGAAAATTCTCGACAAACATATGATTACGGCCTAAAAGCCAACTGTCAAAATCCACTTTGAATGGAAATTCCGGACAAACCGTTACACGCCAATCACAGATGTTGGTAGTAAACGAAAGAGAAAAGTTTTCTCTTTCATAAACTGTTGTGAGCTGTGTTCGACTAGTAACGGTTTGTCTGGAATTTCCATTCAAAGTGGATTTTGACGGTTGGCTTTTAGGCCGTAATCATATGTTCGTCGAGAATTACAGCAAAAGAGACGGGAATGAAAGTATGCTAATTCTGCATATTTTTGTTTCTCAGTGCAGCAAATCTGTCCACAGTCTGTAAATCTGGCATCGCTGTTGCTCGATTCAACGACATTGCGGCTTAGTTAGACCCTTTGGTCGATTTACGATTGAACTGTATATGTAAACAAATAAACACGCTCGCTATAAACAGAAATTGTATACCTTTAAATTCTGTTGGTTTAAATGTTTAAGTTATTATAATTCGTCGTCGTCGGTCGTCTTTATAATTTTGTGCCGGAACATGACGAATTACGCTTTCTAAGTACCACCGTCAAAGACGCATGTACGTTCTTATGCCGAAGTTTATAAATCGAACCAGATTGAAGATGTGAAAAGAATGGTCAATATTGAAATCAGGATGCGAAGAACTGATAACTATGTGGTTTCCTCTAGCAGTTTGTACTGTGTTTCATACATTTCTTTACATTTATAATCAGAAGTGAAGTTGTTTGGCCGTGCTTCATTACTATGCATACTTCATAGTTTCATAGGCTCAATGAAGTAATAATGCATGATACTGATTGACTACGATGTTTTTTGAAATAGAAGCTTCACAACGAAAGGCATTGCTTTTCTCTGCTCATAGACAGTGTTAGATCACCTGCATATTTGCTCGAAGGACTACTAAGGGCCGATTTCTTCATTCTCGCTTAACGTCTTAACCAGGTTTAAACGTACTGGTGAACCCGGTTTAAAATTTAAGCGAGGATAAAGAAATTGGCCGTAAGCCCTATAAATATGTATAGGCATTGCGCATTTCGCCGCAAGGTTGCTCTAGCGGAGAGACTCGTGCGGTTCAATGTAAACAATTCATTCTATCACACTTTAAGGAGTGTTCATAGTTTGATGCACTAGTAGAGTAACAAATAAAACTTTCTACTTGCCTTTGACCGTCCATTATTTGAGTCTCCATTTGCTTGCATGCGACTCGTGTAAGATTATTTAAACCGTCCTTATCTGGTACGATCCCTTGATCCAAAATTGGATACAAAATTTTCATTCGGAATTTTGCGTCATCTTCGAATGTCGAACGGTTAATCTGAAAAACGTTTTCATATGTATAGTACGACAAGTGCTTACAGTAATTATAGTAGAAAGTTTACCAAATTTTGAACATTAGTGGAAGTCTCATCAATTTTATCTTTGGTCGGATTAGCTTCAGAACTATAGTTTTTTATTATGTTAAGAATTGTTAGACGGGATCCTTTTTCGATTATCCCCATTTCAACTAGGTCGGCATCGTTGAGCAGAACTAGGTTCTGATCGTTTATTTTTTGGGCTGAAAAGAGCGAATAAGTATATATAAAGGTTTAAAGTGACATCTCAAGTTGTTTGCACTACCTTCTTGATTGTTGTTTATTTTATTATAAATTTATTTCCAAGTTTATTTCCCTACTAACTATCTACATATTTCAAACTTATATAGTAGTTTTCTTCTGAATCTCCGTATATACTCCATAAGTTGTATGTTTTTTTCGTTTGCAAGTTCTTGTGTGATATGCGAATAACTTGACTGTCAGTTTTGAGTTTGTAACTGTTGTATTGTAAACAATATTCGCATTCGAGATGCTATATTAGGCAAACAATTTGATTATCCGATTGCAATATATCTATTATCAAACCATAGGACATTTCGTTGCATACTTGGTATTTCGCTATCAGTCCCGGCCGAAAGCTTGTGTTATTTATTTTCATATGGTTTATATATTTGATTGAATCTGGTAGATCCCGGATCAGGAGTAAATTACTTAGAGATTTTTTGTGTATGTGCTTTGACGAAACGATATCTACCGTACCAATTTCGTATGAATGGTCAAGAATAGTGGTTATCTGTGCTAGATTCAGGCGCTTAGCAAAGCTGTTTGTTAAATTGATGAAATTGTTGCATGTCTTCGCTTGGGATTTCGACTCCTTGAATTTCGCTTCGAAGCGTAAGCAACTATGATTAACAACTGGCCCATCCTGACGAATTATGTAGGGATAATGAGAGATGTGATGGAATTTATTGGTAGGGTTGATGGCAGGGAAGCAGGATTTGAACAACTTGTAAAAACATTCGATTTCGTTTTCCAGATCGTTAATCTGATTCAATGTTAGCTTATTGGAGAAACTATAATAAGTTATTTTCATGAGAGCTCTAAGCAATGATGATAAATTTGAATTAAATCCGAGAATCTGGTTGAACATAAAAGGGAATGCTCGAAGGAGAAGCCAACATTGCGAAGCTGACTGAGGAATAGCATGTCCACGTGCTTTTAACTTCTCGCAAGTAAAATTAGCGGTAGGTTTATCAGCCGATTCAGTTATACCGTATTCGTAATGCTGTATAATTTGGTTGACTTGACTAATCGTTATCACTTTATGGATATTTACAGCTTCGTTCAAAACACATTTGATTACGACCGTGACGACGCCTTCCAAAAGATCATGCATTGGATCAAACGTGTTATTTTCCGCTATGTTGAAATATTTAACTTCATTCAGTGCTGATTTTCGAATGATTCCGCATTGTGAAGGTGTTTTAGTTCCGCTTTGAAGAGCATTTAAATCACCTTGTATGCTTTCTTCAGTGCGATGAGGGAAGGTATCACCAATGTTTCCACAATGAAGTGCAGTACGCGTCGCATAGCACATTCTACAGAATAGACTTGATTGGGGCCCCATTAACTCGAAAATTTCATGAATTGCCAGCGTGTCCCCCAAAACATGCACTAGAACTGCCCTCATCGTAAACTTTTCACTCCCATATTGTACTACAACACCATCATCTGATTCAAGCTCACGCAAATCTTGAATCAGCGGTTTCATAACGTTATTGTAGCCATATTTTTTTACATCTCTTGAGCGAAGTGTAAGCGTTAGATATATCCTGTTGGAGGATGAATTAATTGCGGGGTGGAGATTCTCAATTTTAACACTGAAATTGGTAAGTTTTTTTTTTTGATTTGCGTGATCCCAAAGGGTTCAGATATTCGACATCGTCCAGATGAAGCGAGAGTCGTAATGCATCGGGAAACCGTGTCAGGAACGGGTGCGTTTTTAAACGTTGACCATCTTTGAAACCGCACAAGATATCGTCATTCACTGCTTCTTCTGCTATCATCTTGCGAGCTCCGGGATTCTTCATAACCAGTGCTAAAATGCTGGTTAGTGGAATATAGTGAGCAACGTCTTTCACTATTTGTACACTTTTTCTTTTGCCTAGTTTGGTAATCGCAGGGACAGTTTTAGTGATTCTAGTTCTTCCCAAGACTTCTTCCCTAGGGTTTGGCACAGCACAACCCGCAACTCCAGACAAATATGCTAGGTTGTCTTTTGGAGAAGCTACGTCTGCAAAAATTCCATCCAAAGATGCGTCGTTTATAAATTTCAAAGCGTCGGTATCGTTTAATGGGATCGACTTCGATTTCAAAAATTCTCTGAATAGATTCAACATGTAACACTCGTAATCTTCTATAAGATTCGAGGTAACCTGTAAGAACTTTTTGATTTTTGTCTCGGGAAGAGATACATCTTTTCGCAAATCTGTGGCGAATTTACTAATTTTCTTAGTAATTTCATCCAACGACGGCGCCGTTTTAAAGAATATGGTATTCGTTATTCTCAACAGATAATCATCATCTACGAGCATATTTTCCGGATGATTATTTTGAATTTGTTCAACAGCGTCATGGTCGTATGAAATATTTGTAGAATTTTCTGTAATTAGTGGATGAACACTCTCTATGTGCCGTTTCAAGCTCTTAAACCTCTGGTACAGTGAACCACATTCTGAACAAAGGAAAGGTTGAGCGGCTGCTTTGCTGGTGTTCAAATTGTGTACCAACCGGAAGTGTTCCTTCAATTCATCCACGTGTCCAGGAATCATCTTCCCACAATTTGGCACATGGCATGAGAAACCTGAAACCTTACACTTTTTTCCAGTATATATATATATATATATATATATATATATATATATATATATATATATATATATATATATATATATATATATATATATATATATATATATATATATATATATATATATATATATATATATATATATATATATATATATATATATATATATATATATATATATATATATATATATATATATATATATATATATATATATATATATATATATATATATATATATATATATATATATATATATATATATATATAATATAACGCGAATATTACCTCGCAACTTCATTGCAGTTTCAGCATCCACCTCTTCCGAAATCTTCTGCATGCTGGTTGTTCAAATCCACTCTTTCAATTAAAATGTATTTTACACACTACAACTCTGGCTTCAACTATTATAAATATTTGAACAAATTTTTATTTGTGAAAAAGTGATGAGCGATAACTAAACGAGCGTGTACCTACTAATGGAAAATGGCGGATGACGCTTGGAATTTTTAACTTGGCGAGGAACGGCTTTTCCGTTTGGTAACTCCAAAACGGTTTCTTGTGTAATACCCAAAAATAGAGTCAGAGTTACTCAGAGATATTATACATGACAACTCAATTTTTGACGTTTACGAACATCATTCAAAACTGAGTTAAAAGTACTCAGAATCTGAGTAACTTTTTACGAGCGTGCAGATAATTTTTGTCTGAATCAGGGGTGGCATTCCGCATCTCGATTCGAGTGACTCGATTCGAAACGTTTTGAAGTCGTTTCGACTAAATTGCGGCATTTCGTATCGCATTCGACCAAGCGTTCGAGCTTGTTAGATTGCGGTACTAGATTTCGACTGCCTGTTAGAGCGCAAACTGTCAAATAAGAGTATACACTGAGAAAAAAATATTTTTAATTCTGCTACGAATAAGTTTCATAAAAGCAACTATGGTAAAATATAGGAATTGTTTTAATTTATTTAGTTTTTAGTTGCTTATTGTCGAAATATATATGGATAAGTTTCGTAAATATAACAATTTTTTCTAGTGCACAATAGGGGCGAGCACTTTGAAATAAAATCGATGTTGTCAAACATCGATCCAAAAAGATCCGATGTTATATGGAAATACGATTTTTTTTATGTACGAAAAAAAAATCTACCCTTTCCAAAAATATTTATACTATATAAAACAATTGACAAAAGAACGAATCATTTCGTTTCATTGACGAACAATAGTTTAGACATCGACGATAACTTTCATGCACCGTATGGGCCAATCAACGTCAGATTTACAAATAAAATTTTAGTTCATTCCAAATTTTTTTCTTGCATTCTTTAGCTAAAAATATTTGACAGGTATTTTTGTTATGGCTGAATATAATATTTACTTCAAGGTATGAGCTTTCAACTTTTGAAGTTAAAAAAATTGAACATTTTTGAATCGCTGATAGCTCGGAAAGTATTTTACGTATGGAAAAAATATTAAATATAAAAAGTTGCATTTTCGCATGAGCTTGCCGGAAAAATTGAGAATTTTTTTAAAAGTTGGATCATTTTTTGCTTATTTTTCTTCAAATAATAAAAATCATTTTAGAAATAGTGTATAAATTTTGCAGTGGATCTCAAAATGTTTTGCGAGATAACATTAAAAAGAGCAATTTTACATTAAACGCCATGTTATGGACCAGCTTTAACTGAAATATCTCGTAAAGTAATAAGGTTCTCAATATAATTATAAATGTTTTCATAGAATAAAAAACTTATTAGTCTAAGCTTGTTTTTTCAATATGTTTTTAACATTTGCAGAATTCATAATATAAATAACAATAAAAACTATATCAGATTTTTATTGGTGAGTTCATTCGAAAACACACTTTTTATTAATAATAAATTTTTCCGCACAACTAAGAGTTTCTGAGTTATCAATGGTTGAAAAATGGTCCAATTCAAAAAATTCAAAAAATCATAACTTGAAAAAAATCTATCGTATTCAGCCAAAACAAAAATAGAGTCAATTATTTTGTGCTAAGAATGCAAGAAATTTTTTTGGCAGGAATTAAAATTATGAATTAAATTTGCCGTGGAATAACCCGTTCTTTAAAAAAGTAAAACTACTCAACTTTTCGTTCATCAAGATGCCCTTTATTTCAGTTCGTGAATTAGATGACAATGCACGAAAATGCTTCGTTGCAGAAAACGAGTAATGATCTTGTTCTTCGTATGATAATTTTAATTCCACCGAAGATTTTTTTTTCAGTGTAAACAAAAGTGCAGTTTGTTTTGGTTTTTTCCGATGAGCGTCAAATTCACAGAATAAAAATACTCATAGGGGTAAATAAATTGACCCAAACACGTTCATAATGTGTTCACTATACTCACCCTCACCACCTTTTTTCAATGCTTGGGCATTATTTTAGTTTGATATATTCTTGAACTTCGACTCGGTTCCGACAGCATGAAGTAACAAGTTACTTTACGCTTGTCCGGACATGCGTAGACTCAGGTGATTCGCATTTCTAATGCCAAAAGACCCTGACTCCTACGGTAGCAGACAAAAAGTTAAGTCGCCGGTGAGCTCTAAGCTTGCATATATGATCCTTCCACGCTTTTCTAAACTTTCTCCCTTCAACTCCTTGCTCTCCCTTGAGTACTATGGCTCTAAATATTGAAAAA
The DNA here is from genome assembly GCF_030247195.1 of Topomyia yanbarensis. Lineage (NCBI taxonomy): Eukaryota > Metazoa > Arthropoda > Insecta > Diptera > Culicidae > Topomyia > Topomyia yanbarensis. Next base: position 11,804 of record NW_026683762.1, on the reverse strand, counting down.
TATACTTCACCTTCCAGTCCCTTGCTAATTAAATGCCGTAACAACTGTTGACAAATTGACTCAATAGGTCGTTAACAAAAATGGTTAACAAAAAAATGGTAAAAATATGGCTAATTTTGCATTAAAATTTTGATTTTCAGGGTTTTTTCAGGAAACTGATAGCTTCCAAAAGAAACAATATTTTTCAGCAATTAATGACGCAAAAATTTAAATACTAGTTCGTTAAAATAGCCATTTTTAGTTCAAATAGTCAAGACAAAAATTTGTTTTCGTGTTTGCGGGGTTTTCCGTGTACTTGTTAGTTAATTATTCTGTTATAACACACAATTAGAGATAGGGAGAACACAATCAAAATGAAGTGTTTCCAGAAATTGTAGATGGCATAATTATTAATCGGTTGATGCATTCAAATTTGTTAGTAATTGAATTTGATTCAAATTTCTTTGCTATATCAGATAATATTCTGCATTTTCATGCATTTAATACAAATGACGATATAACACCTAACTGTGTTGGTGTATAAAACGTACATTATGGCACTGAATTCAAGGCTATATTGTGATATTGAAAACAATTGAGGTATAGTCGGGAGCAAATGCATCAATTAGATTATAAAATTGTTTGAATCACCACTTTGAAATCAAGAATGATTATGATTCTTTACATCTATCAAATAGCGATTAGGCAAATCAAGGTGTCTTCAATTTGCTCCATCGATTTGTTTTAACACTTTTTTATAATTACTTGGTGTAAGATAATTTATTATCAATGTTTAGTATTACTTTTTTCAAAAAAGTTTGTTCCTGATGGTGAAAATAGATATAACATAAAGTAGCTCAAAGTACGTGGGAGCTTTTTACACATTTTGGTAATTTTATATCCTCTAAGTATTCCGAAATAAAAACACAAATCATAATCTCGAACGAGAGTCGACAGCAATACAACTATCGAGCAAATACGTTCGACTCGAGTCGCTTTCGAGTTCGATTGTTATGGTTCCATAATGCCAACACTTCTCGATAATCTAGTACTTTTTCGAGCGAACTCGAACGAAAATTTACTTTCGAGTTTGGTTCGAAATACATAATGCGAAACAAGGTCGAGTCGATAGAATTTTGATCGAATCGAGATGCGTAATGCCACCCCAGATCTAGGGACGTATAGTGTTATGATAATCAACGAAATTCTCTTTGGGCTTGTCAAAGATATCGTGATTTCGGGTGTACTTGAAACTGCGTCGATGCTCCTATTTTTCGGATTCTCGGACGGAGGTCTGGTAGGCAGTCCCGGTATCGAGGTGATCTCTCCGCACAACGGTATAATAAATTCAGCTTCGGCCAACAGGTAGATATCGTTTATGACTAACTTGAAATCCTTCGTCGCATTCTTAGCGCTAGCATACCCGATCAATGACATTGCAGTTTTGGTGATATAAATCGGTAAGTTTTCGAAGCCCTAGAGCAGAAAATTAAGTAAACGGGAAGAAATTCCATGAAACCCGCTAATGTCAATCAATACAACCTGATGGCTTCCGCAAACCTGGGGAAAAGCTCGATCAGTCTATCAACGGACCATTTTTAAGCAATATTGAGAATCTTTTCTCAATATGTCAGATCCTGCTCTATCATTGCCTGCGCCAATTCGGTAGCTCCCGTTCTTCCCATGGCTGTGGTCAGAAACAACGGCCGCGAAAGTTCCAGCTTGTTTACAAATTTCTTGATCGGTTCGAGCTCCGCTAAACAGTCGGTAGAATGAGCGTTGGCCACAACAACCGGTACTTCGTACTTCAATCCGTTCGCTTAAGTAAATTCGGCAATATATTCTCGACCAGTTCTACATTTTCCATTGTATGTGCAATGGGGCCCCGCAAATCACCACCACCGAACGCACGAACCGTCATCACGGGAATTTAGAATCTTACCCGACGCGCGTCAACTTTTCCATTCCTTTACAGACCAAAAACCAGCCTGTTATCACATAGCTATGTTTGCCAATGTAAATAATAAAAAATGACAACTCATAAATTCACCGCACACTGAGAATAAGTTCGAAAGCAAGTTCGAAAATTCTGCAATGTATATTTGCTTATAAAGTTTATAAAATTATAATCAACCCTATTCAGCTTTTTGTTGGTGGCTGCGTCCCCAAATGCGCACCCCACTTTGACAAGTCCTCCGTCCAATGTCAATTTTGACAAACCAACAGTCTTGTCAAATTTGACAAACCGTGCTTTAGATTCAATTTTTTGATCGCGGTAGGCGTTCACTTCTGCTCTCAACTAAAATTGAACGTCAAATAAAAATATTGTTTTTCAGTTGAAAAACTAAACTGATTTCGGTACGGATCCGCACAATCAACTGTAGTCCCATTCAACAGCGGCACTCAACTCGAAATATGGATACAGAACATCTGCTATTCAAAACTAATGCTACTCGCAAACGGCATACAAAAATCGGTCGACCAATAAGGCAATTAATCAGTCTTATAATGTAATTGGGCGATTTTTATATGGAGGAAAACCAATCAGCGATACTCAATCTAGTCGAAACTAATAAGTCAGGTGGATTGCAACCAATTTCTTCGGTAAACGCAGCTGCAGCTGTAGCTAACAATTGTCAATTCTTGGTTCTCAATTTTGCTACAAATTTGTATCCAAAATCAGATGCGAACAATCATTGTTTAGGTCTTCTTTTAGGTACTGTATCGTTAAAGATGCTTTTCCGGGTGGTTTAAAAGCAAGTTTCATGTGCTATTATTAGTCATTTCATGTGTGATGAATTTAGGTAAGAGCAGAGGTTCTAATCGCATAATTCTCTCGACACTTTCCAAAAGCTGAGAATCTGCTTATAAATAAAGCAGGATATATGATAGCCATGAAACTCAAGGCTGATGAGACCGCTTATCAAAATTGACACTGCTGACGAGTTGTCATAGTTGACACTGTACAGACGACTTGTCAAAATAGAGTGCGCATTTAAAAACGCAGCCACCAGCAAAAACCTGAATAATTCTACAAAAACATTATAATTGTATAATATTTTATAATTTATTGGAAGTGTCACGCCCTTGGGATCATCCATAAATGACGTAGCATTATATGGGGGAGGGGGGGTATATTGTATTTTGTGATGATGTGTGACGACAGGGGGGTAGGGGGTCATGTCATGCTACGTAGCTTTTTTAAAGGGGAATAACTAACATCGTTTTTTTTTAATTTTACGGGGGCAAGGGGGGAGAAAATTACCGTGAAGCTACGTAATTACCAGGGGGGGGGGTATTTAGAGGTTTGTGACGAAATGCTACGATGGGGGAGGGGGGGGGGGTGTTAAAAATCACACAAAAAATGATACGTCATTTATGGATCGTCCCAAATCAGTTGCATTAAAAACGTTTGTTCGAAGCATTTAACCTGGGTTAGTGTCTAGGTTCTCAATCGAAAACGACATAAGTTTCAATCCACACTGAGAATTCAAGAGCTTCCCCATTTCCCTTTAATAAAATTACACATAAAATTTAAGTGAGCCACCCGCTGATATGATCGACTGTCATCACATTTAAATGTCGGCGTATTATTTAATTCATAAATGTTTTTCCCATGGAATTCATGATTTTGACAAATGCGACAACATTAAGTGTCATAGCAACTAAATGTTAAAAGTCGATGTATTGAATCATAAATGTTCTGCTTATGACTATAAAAATTGTACACTTTTTTAAGAGGTTCGACTCATTAGATTTATGTTCCAAACCACACTGAAGAATCGATCATTTTTCTTTTGGTCTTTAATAAATATTACACTTAAAATAAAAGTGTGTCACCCACTGGCATGATCGATTGTATTTAAATTTGAAGTGTCGGCGTATTAAATCATAAATGTTTTACCTATGAAATCCAATGTTTTAATGCGGCGACATCATGTTTAAACACAATTTAATACAATTTTTCTGTTCCACAATCGGCCTCAAACCATGCGGAAATATATAATTCCAGGTTTTCATGACATATTTGGAAGATCTTGGATGATAAGTAAATACATGAAAATATTTTTTGCATAATTTATATATAAACTTGTGTTTGCAGGTAACGAAATCGCTGGTTCGTTAGAACCATTTGCAGCACAAGTAATTTTTATAACTTGGAAGACAGGTTAGGTGTTGAAAAAGTTTATTTTAGTATAAGTAAGACTAATATATTATAAACATTCCTTCTTTTTACATACAATATTTTGTTATGTTCAAATAAAAGAATATTTAATGAAGCACAAACATATTTAAATCATCTAGATACCAATATTCTCCCACTTAAAAACCAACATTTTTCACATGGTTTTTACAGGAAATGATATAATATTCAAGTTAATGCAAATTTAAACATATGAATAACATTTAAGAACCATTTGCCAGACACTTAACTTCAATACGCCATGTATAGGAAACTTAAGTGTGGCATATATTGGACTATCTGGGGCTAGGTGACATTCTAAGATCGAAAATATCTTTCATGTAATGCAACTGTAAGGTTTATACTCTTATAATTCTGCTGCTACATAATGGATTTTATTCATTCATACACCAGCCGATTCAGAAACGCCCAATGTAACCCTCAAACGCTATAATGGGTCGTTTTCGACCCACACAATTTTTTCAATGTGCTATATTTTTGAAACTTACACGATGGCAGCACCGTGCAAAGTTGATAAATGCACTGAGAACGGACATATAAGCACTGAGAATTGACATACAAGTAAAGTTTTCAACTTGTGTAAGAAATTAAACTGTTGCCTGGAAATGACAACAGCAAGTAGCAACTTGCCACTGGTCGGCGCTTCGATCGGCTAGCAATCGCTATACGGGAGTTGTATGCAAACTTGGATACAATGGTGACTCACGCATGCGAACCTGTCTGCGATGGTGATTTTTAACGTATTTTCATTTAAATGTTTACACAGGTTTTTCGGGAAAGTTTGTTCTAGCTTATATGTCTGTTCTCTGTGATGTAAGTAAAGTTTTCATCTTGTGCTAGGACAAAATTGACATCAGCAGACTTTCGGCTTGGAAACTAAATGTACTAAAGGACCGCTGTGAAGTGTTGTCAGATATTGTGAAATAAAACATAAAATGACGATTGTTTACTGTGCTGTTTTTTTGATTTCTTGAGATTTCGCTTTCTTTTCATAACATCCATCTGTAACCATACCGGAAGCTTTTTGAAAGATATGATCAGTTCCGTTATTATGCGCGCAAACGTTGCCTCAGTGGTATGTCGAAAATAAGGGTTTGAATTCAAATATTGTGCATCGAGATCGAGTATGTTGTAAATTACGAAAAAGGTAATAAGCTTCGCATGAACTACTCGCTACCCAAAGCTGACGTGTTTCAAAACCAAAACATACTCGATTGAAAAGATGAAGGCCTCTAACGCGACGAAGTTTTGTAATCGATCGGTATCTGTGGCACTTCGAGTTTTTGCTGCTTAATCTGAAAATACTCGGAGAGGCTATGAATAGATGTGCCGCGTGTCTGTTTGGATCATGATTATAACACTTGGACAGTACAACAAGCGGTAGGCGCTATGATCCTTCGGCAGTAGTGGCATTAACCCGCACATAACCAAACCGTGTACTAACTTTTCGGATTCGGAGTACCACTTGTATCCGCCTCCCAGCTGTGTGCAAAGTCTATCGTGTACTCTTTACCACGCTGTTCGACCCGAAACCTTACATATGCGAACGAGTATAGAAATGCGACAGGTGCGAGTGTCATACGTATGATATGCATTGTGGGAGGGCAGGGTGAGTCCGAATTGAGTTCAACATTGCAGTGTGCAACGTGTGTGCAGTACTTATGACCAGAGTCGAAAAAATGTTTTTTTCGTTTACCAAAATCCGACGAAAATGACGAGCGAGCGATGCTACTTTCTAAACATCTAGAACATTACGAAACCGAAAATGAGACAACGACCTACGACAAAGCATGCGGGTAAATTCAATTTCATTATTTCCTCCACACATTCGTTTTCGCTTCGAAATTGAGAACGACATTAGTCTCTTCGATATTGCACATAGTGCTGGCCAAACGAAAAGAAACTAGTAACGATATTTATTTGTCGTTGTTCGATTTGGGAGAATAACAAGCTAGCGATGATATTGGACGACTGAAGGGGCAGTGGTGTGCGAATTTCCTGTGTTTGCGGCGTTCTAGTTGCATTTTATGATGCACATTGCTATAATTTCATTTAATGAAAATTAAAATAAAAATCAAAATTACTGATTTGAAATTAAAACGAGATTGAATTTTCGTATTGTCATAGGAAAACGAAAGTCACTACTTCTGCTACTCGCATCCATAGAATCGAAAGAAGAAGGGGCGTTTTCTTTATTGTTTCGCTTTGTGTGAATTTAGTAACGAAGGAGGCAGCGAAAAGACGAAGATGAATTCAGTGAATTTCGTCGTTCATTGAATGGGTATGAGAATTTTAGGCCCTGCTTATGGCCCTACGTCGGGTTATTTTCATGCTTGCGTGTGCGTTCAATGTAGTATATACAGGTATGGCGAAGAGGGCTCTTTGGTATTCGTAAGATGAATCTTACATGAGTGGTGTGAGTGATCACAGAATAAATCGACTTGCTTTCGTCATACCGTTCGTTCCACTCCCATTGGATCGTGTGAACGCTATGACGTCGACCCGATGTGCTTCTGGATTGTTTACATATTTTTGGTTGCCAATACTAGAAAACCGTGTGTTCTGCCACACCTATATATACCTCATTGGTGTACGTTGGGTTGGTATAAAAGAGATTATAACTACTAGATAAATTTGTTGTAAATTTTCATTCGTTGATTTCGGGGTAACTTTGCTTAGCAAAATTCGTGTATCGAAATAATAAATAACCAGGTATCTGCTACGCCGCCATGATTTCTATGCCAACATCTAAAACGTCGCGTTAGGGTCGATCCACAATAAATAGAATCAATTTCATTCGACACAATTTTGTGATACTCGAGTTCGTTTAATTTGTTGGTGAATTATGATGAAAAGTTTTTGTTATTCACCGACATGTTCAAAACAACACTTTTCATCAATTGGCGGTGCGATATTTAAACTTTTTAACAAACATCTAATGATTGAAGCATGCCGTGCCGTGTCTGAATAGTGAAGGTCGAGCTTCGAGCAAAACGAGCAGAACAATTTGAACTGTCAGTGGGGCCCATAATTTATGTGCCCGCTGAGATGTTGACTTATGTCAGTTCAATACAAATGGGATAGGGGTGCCATATACGTGTAAATAACACTCCGCATGTTGCGTGAATAGTATATCTGCAGGCGATTTTATGGCCCGACATTGTGTCGTCTCGTAAGAAAACAAAATTGACTGGAAGGATACGGCCGACTTTTAGCGACCTTTTTCGGGAAAATAGTCGAAATAAAATAGTTAGCGATAAAAATCTCGGATTTTTTAAATAAATATTTGGACAAAAATATTTACGGTTTTCAAAAAAGTGATCAGTTTAGTTGAAGTTACTTGATTTCAGCTCGTGAATGCAGTATACTTTCGCTCATATGTTTCCCGAATTGAATGCAGTATGAAGGACAATCCAAAGCAGTTTTGGTCTTACCTGCGGAACAAAACGTGCTCCAGTGGAATTCCGGAATGCGTCAACTATCGAGACAGGACATCAATGTCACCAGCGGAGTCAGCAAATGTATTCTCGTCATTCTTTCAAAATGTGCTAAGTAATAACTCACTACCTTTGTCTGAATCGTACTTGAGTAGTTTGCCAATGTTCACTCTGAATTTGCCTGCAACATTATTCACCGAACATCAGGTACATATTAATCTTCGGGGGATTGACAGTTCCAAGGGCCCGGGGTCCGACGGGCTACAACCATCGTTCATCAAGAATTGCTCTTCATCTTTGGCGCTACCAGCATCTCTATTATTCAATCGCTCTCTTGCTGAAAATGTTTTCCCCACGAAGTGGAAGGAAGCTTTGATAACTCCAATCCACAAAACAGGCAATGTACATAATGTCACCAATTACACTCAGGTTTTTTTACGCGGGGGATACATGCCGCGTAAATGAAAACCGCATAAATTTCAAAATCCGCGTAAATGAAAACCGCATACATTTCAAAATCCGCGTAAAAAAACCGCGTAAAAAATACCGCGCAAAAAAACCGCGTAAAAAATACCGCGCAAAAAAAAACCGCGTAAAAAAAACTTGAGTGTATAGAAAAATTTAAATCTTAAGCTGCCTCCCTAAAATCTTCGAGAGTATGTTTTTGGATGTTATCTACTCCGCGTTAAAAAACATCATCACTTTGGACCAGCATGGTTTTATCAAAAAGCGCTCGACAACTACAAATCTGATGAGCTACGTGTCGTCACTAATTGATAAATTGGAAAAACGACAACAGATCGATGCGGTGTACATCGACTTCTCGAAAGCTTTCGACCGCGTTCCTCATCAGCTTGCTGTGGAAAAGCTAAGACGGACTGTACTGCCGGACTGGCTGACTAATTGGATCTCCTCATATCTTGCGAACCGTAGCGCCTCGGTGCGACTTGGAACTACACTCTCGGATCCTTTCCACATTTCATCGGGCGTTCCTCAAGGGAGTCATCTCGGACCTCTTCTATTTGTACTCTTTGTGAACGACCTCTGCAGTGAAATATCGCCTTCTAAAGTCATGTATGCTAATGATCTGAAAATTGACCGTGTCATAACAACTATGGTAGACTGTTGTGCATTGCAAATGGACGTCGATAGGATCATTGACTGGAGCGACAGAAACGGAATGAGTGTGAATGTGATGTGTGATGTGATATTAAGCCACCATCAGCTCAAGATTTTTCCAGTGAATGCAGGTAGACTTACAGTAGCCCCGAAATAGTTTATCGTGAGACCTTCACATTATCACTGTTACTAAAGGGAAATCAAAAAGGGTTGGGTGGGCCCGCCATCAGAGACACTTACGCGTACCCCGCGGGGAAAAAAGAATCCCTTCCAACAATAATATTCCAGCCAAAAGGTAAAAAATTTCGCTATACATGCTTTACCCACCTGATGGTTTGTTTGGAGAAGGGTGCGTCAAACTCATATTAGACCTTCTGAAGAAAACAAGTTTCCTTCAAATGACTTGGGCTGGCTATCCACGTTCCCTCGTCCAGTCCTCAATTCGTATGATACCCTGGTGCTCCCAGTCCCTCCCAGTTCTTTAAAGTGTATTTAGTGTATTTAGTGCATGTGATTTAAGTTCAATAAAGAATATTAAACAATAATAGATCTCAATATAGATAAATAAAGCAACACGTTGAACTAATTTAATGTAATAAAATTGAACAAAATATTTAATAAATACTATGAGTTCGAATAATGTAATTCAATTAATGAGAATAACAAATAAATATACGCAATTATTATAATGAAGAAAACATAGTGAAAATGATGCATGCTGCGAAAATTATGAATACAGTGGCTGGAGCGAATAGAGCATATGTATTTCAAATAGTGGCAAGCAATGAATAAACTGAAAATAAAGAATATAATAAATGTAAATAATATGATAAATATAATGGATAATACAAAAGTATTTGAAATATGGACATGAATAATTGAATCAGTATAATTTACACATATAATGAATGAGATAAGGCATTTTAAAATCATATGTAAACGAATTTTGCAATCGTAATTGTATTTATTGGAAATGTCGAACACATAGCAGATTAAAACTTTTCATTCAATGAAATTATTAAGAAAACGTTGCAAACTCAATTATTCATGATACTCTGTTACTATATATTTTAATCCTAAAATTCATTGGTGTTATCAAAGAGGCAATTGTTGTATTGGAAGTAAACGTTAAAATATGTTAGAAACGGAATGAGTGTAAATATTCAAAAATGCAGTACAATCACTTTTACACGAGTACATACTCCAATTAAGTTCGAATACTCAACGTGTTTTGCTTCCGTAGAACGAGTTGTATCCGTCAAGGACCTTGGTGTCATTCTCGACTGTAAGCTACGCTTTACCGCACATTACTCTTCCGTTATAGCTAAAGCCTACGCTGTACTTGGACTCATCAAACGCAACACTCGTGATTTCAATGATGTGTATTGTCTAAAAACACTATACATTACACTGGTACGCAGTATTCTAGAATATGGCGTTACTATTTGGGCTCCATATCACACCATACACATTAATCGTATCGAACGGGTACAGAAGAACTTTATCAGGTTTTCACTTCGTCGGTTACCCTGGCAAAACCGTTTCCAGCTTCCTCCATATGAAGATTGCTGTATCCTCATCAATCTCCCTACGCTGCGAAACAGACGGATCTTTCTGCAACGACTTTTCATTTTCGACCTTCTGACGGACAACATAGACTCTCCTGCGCTTCTAGCCAAACTCGACCTCAACGTTCCGGGAAGATCTTTCCACGCAGTACGGCCAGTAGATGCTGAACATGTTTAGAATATGGTTTGTATTTTGTTTCGATTATTTTGTTAGAGGAAATTATCTTATCGCACTTTACTGAAAAAAGTCTCATATGATCAAACTTACCCCGGTGATCAAAGATACCCCGTTTTACGGTATCTGTTTTTTCGCCAATCAAGTGTTAAATACAATATTTCCAGAGATCGACGATTTTCAGGTTTTAATTGTTATTTTCTATTATCGAAAAGTGATGCCCATTACCACGCTGTCGAAATAAAAAATTGTTTTGCTCGTATATCTTATATTTCTCATACTTAAGGCAGTATCTTTCAGAAGCATTTCAAATCTTTTAGAAATGTTACCGTATCATTACATTTTTATTTAATTTTGTAGTTTGTGAAAAACGTAAAGTGTCCATCTTTCCTACTTACCTACTTTTCCTTGTAATGTTTAAGTAAACGATTCAATAAACGTAATTTTAAGTAAACACGTATGTTCCATACCTTTTACTGAAAATTTGAGTCGATTTTTTGATATTGTTGTCCAAATTAAAAAAAATGAAACATTCGAATTTGATTTTAATTGTAATATCCATAAAATTCTAAATTTAAGACCATTTGCTAAACTTGAGGATGCACTTAAGCCTTTCTTACGATACCACTATAGCAACTAGCTGAGAATTCAACAAATGCTCATCAACATATTTGACACAATGTACTGTCACCTTTATGTTTGAGTGAAATTCATTTAAAGTCGAATCAAAATGTACATTCCCAAACCGTTTTATTTACAAGTGGTATAAAAAGAGTTCATGTTACGCTGGATTAAAATTTTATCCTGGGGCACTCGGCATTATCCCATCACTTGCTTAAAAATTTTATGAATCAAGGTACAATTTGAGAAAAAAATACTATTTACCCAAAAAACTGGATAAAACTGGCTCCGATTGTCTGTTTGACTGGATGTTTTACAAAAATTGGAAGAATGCAGTTTAAACTGGAAGGTTGGCATCGCTGTTCCGACTAATTTTGAGGCTTGGTACTTGAAGTGTTGAGATTGTTCATATTGCCCCCACTATAATCTGCTCATTTTACCGCCTAAGGCATTTTATTTTTAAACAGCCGTGCCAATTGAGCCATTTTGTCATGATGCCTACTTATTCCGCTAAAATATCTGAAATGGCTTGAATTACTATGATGTAACACCATTTTCAAAAAAAAGTTAAAATTTCACCTCAAAAAACCTTATATTCTACATGCCGAATTTAACATCAGCGATAGATATGAATGCCGATTTTGGTTTTTATCATATTTACATCATATTCGACAGTTTTTTATCAAAACAAATGGTTCCAA
>NW_026683761.1:0-25000 GCF_030247195.1 Topomyia yanbarensis | reverse complement strand
AGCACGCTCTACTTTGTCCGCTTGAGAACGAAGGTCACGTGCGGTGTTCATGAGAATTGCATCTAATGTGGCACGTAGCTGCTCAGACTGCTTTCGGCAAGACGTACACATTTCCATTGTTTCTCTGCTAAAGGTTTCCCAGTATATTTCCGTAGATTGCCTGAAACATACCGAAGTCCAGTAAATCTAAAAATCATAGGATTTAAAAAAATAATACTCATTTGGACATCTAGTTGCTCCCGGGCGAAACAGGATAATAGTAGATTTGTTCGTCAGATTCACGTTAATAGCGTCGTTTTCGTGAGCGACCGTCTTATCACTCCAGTCAAATTCCATCCGCTGTCGAGCGGCACGATTCTGCACCTGTTGGGTGTCTATCTCGGAGAGGGTTTTAAGAAGTATCGCACGAATTTCGGCAATCAATGATATTTCGCGTATCAGCTCTTCCTCCGGATGATCACGGATGAGTTCGGTATCAGGACGACCGGTTCTGCGTTCGAGACACTCAGTTGCTATTGTAAAATCCCATAGGGTGAAAAAGTAATTTTACTGAAAGTTGTAGGGAATTTTGTAGTTGTGGGTGAATGGAGAACAGTGAGTCTTAATCTTGTCTAGATGGAACTGTCCAAATCAGTCTTGGATATCATATACATTTGGAGTAACATCAGATGTTGCTTCAAGCTCATACCCTATTCGGCAGTTTTCACGCCGCCACTCGTGTTACGGTTTGGTAAGGCCAAACTGGTATCGAGGGAGGTCAATTAAGGTTGTCTGACGTATCCTTGATGGTCACATCATTAGCGTTTCTGCATCAGAATCGACAAACAGCCTCAGTTGATTATAGGATTAGGGTATATTTATGAAACAATTAATGGGATCTTCCCTTCAGATAGTTGATATTCGAGCTCGAGCTTGTAGAACTCCTTGAGCATCTCACAAACGAGTCTGACGGAAATAGATGAATCGATGTAAGAGACCTCTTCTATGAGACGGGCGACCGGCGGCGTCAAAAGGCCGGAAGAGATGAGCAGATGATGAAATGAGACGATTCTCATTGGTTCGGAAGTCTTTTTGACTGGTTGATAGATATGTTCTCCTACTTGCAAGTTGATAGATCAATTCGCTTGGGTGGGGGACATGTGGATCCAGCTAGTAGTCGAGTTTTTTGACCTTGGGTATGAGACTAGTTCAGGAAAGGAGTGCAGGAGTAGCACCTAAGAGATAGTTAATTGTTCAGGTCTTGTTCTTGTGATTATTTAACGATCAAGCGCACCGGTTCTCAGCAGTGATATGCAGCCCTTTCGGCTCGGTGTGGTCTGTTCGAGTGGAACCAGGCGGACATTCGGCTCGAGCAAACTTAATGGGGAATAGAGGCTAAATATCTCTTATGTCCTTTATGGGTTGAGATTCATTTTGTACACCCCTAAAATACCTTCACTCTTGTAGCTACTCATCATAATAATAAAAAATGAGAATTTGTCTGGTCCATGATGTAATGAATACGTATATTGACTAGAACAGGGATAATCGAATTCTGTTATAAGATATACTGATAGTATGTTTGCCGTATCAATGAATAGTCAACTGATCCGCTCCGGACCTAGGAGACAAAAAGGAGATTAGGAAGAGGCAGAAGCGGATTCAATGCGAAATTTGCCAATATGACGTAGATCCCAGGACGATGGTAGGATGACTTTCCATAGAATTAGACTAGATGACATGACGTTACACGGTCTCAACTTGTGCCAAATAGTAGGTATGTATGAATGTAACCTCGTATGTATGCCTGTATCTATCATACGCAACTATAAAAACAGATCTCTAAAACAATTACAAGAAATTCGATACACGAAATCCCGATTACCGGTAACCGGATGCATTTATCCGGGTCATTTTCACATATTCCTGAATTCAAAACACCCATCCGTGAATCGAAAACCTTCGCCCTGTACCTCTACATAACTTACGATTTGATTCTCAGTGATATTTACCAATTGCCTCGGGCATTCGCAGTACAGCCAACGATTGCTTAAGTCTTCGCCTTTGCTCCTCCAGCGTGCTGATCTCGTCTTGCATTGCCTTAATGGCACGCTCAAGCTCGCTTTTCATGTCATCGATTGTTTTTGCTCGGGCATGCAAACTTTGAGTACAATCGGCTTGGTTTTTATCCGTAATGGCATACGTTCGGTTGATCGTATTCTTGCTATCGTGTTCAATTTGCTCACTTTTCGTGACCGTGCTGGCACATGCGTGAATTGTATCCGCGTTTCGCTGGCGCCATTCGTCCATGCTGTAGCGCGTGATTGAATACTGATCCACAACCGGACGTGTACCAGTTTGGCCGGACAAGGCACCCCAATCGATGCGTCCGGTTGCCCAAGGCCCAATGGGTCCCATCGGTCTGGACAATGGATGGACGTCGGAGTTGCCATTTTGCTGAGGCAGATAGCATGGTGGCTCGCTAGCTGGAAGCCCCACAGGATTGGACTGTAACTCCGTTTGATCCGAGCCCGGTAGAGGCGGGTCCTGCTGAATGTGGAATGGATTCTCGTAGGACGTTTCCTGTATTAGTAGAACGATAAAATGACATGCTAAGAGTAAATGTTTTTTTGTTGCTTGCTAATTATAGTTTACATGGCCCCATCGAATTAAATTGGCTCGTGTTCTTATTTCTTGAAGCTTATACAAACACTGACGAGGTCTGGGGCGCTTCCTTGATTTCCTTTCTTCACACTAATCGAATCGTAAAGTGAACAGAGGTGTTTTAAAATGAAAAGAGTTTATACTTACAGTTTGTGTAAGTGGATGTTCGATACACACGGCTGCACATGGCGTACATGGTGGACAGTTGAGTTGACTCATCACAGCTTATTGTACAAAATAGTTAAAAGAAACAATTTGACAAAACTTTAGAAGATCGTCTGTCCTAAAATGCAATCGAAAAAATCCCTCGTTGTAAACCAAATATGTATGGTTGCTAGCGTAGATGTTACTATGGATTGTTGCCACAACAAGCGTTGTCGTATAACTATTCATTCAAAATATGTTCATGGTTCGTCTGAATGAAGAGGGCTTTGAATGCTGTAGCTTATACACCCAGGTTTTTTTTTACGCGGGGGATACGTACCATGTAAAAACCGCGTTAATTAGAAAATACGCAGTAAAAAACCACGTTAATTCGAAAATTCGCGTCAAAAAAATCTCAGCAAAAGACTTGGACTCAGCAATATTTTGGGAAGTTTTTTTGCACGGATTTCGCAATTAATGCGGTTTTTGCAAAAATTGAATGCAAAAGGACTTTTTTCTAAAAGTTTTTTCTAAGTCCTTTTAAATGCAAAGAACTTAGAAGAATTTTGGCAGTTTTATTTTGCGCGGATTTCGCAATTAACACAGTTTTTGCAAAAAATATTCTAAGTCCTTTTGAATGAAAAAGACTTAGAAGATTTTCGGAAAGATGGAAGAGACGGGTCTGGAAGACTCCTTATGGCCCACACTTAGACAATATGGGTATTTTCGGAATAGACTTGAAGAGTAGGTGCCAGAAATTGAATTTTGATGCCATTTTGAAATCCAAGATGGCGACATGTGTTTCTATTGCCACTCTACAAATTGGAAGCCGTTGGTTAGAGCAGCGTCTGCCAGCTTTTTCCAACGAATTGGGTGAAATGGATGTCCAAATTTATCACCAACGAGATTATTGCAAGGTACTCGGGCCTGCCCATTCCTCATCGTCTAGTACATCCAACGCACCTCTATGTTGGTTGTTCTTCACACCAGAGTGTATGTAAGGAGCTCTTCTTCACTCAGCTTCACACAAGTTAGACATACTACGCGTGAAAAGGATATCTCCGATTCATTGCCTGAATAGGGGAAAATACCCTTACGCAGAAAAATTAAGCATATATGTATTATTGAATCCAATCATGTATTGCTTATTACTTCAACCGATACTTTTATTGGTCTGAAAACATTTTTTATTGGAACAATAGCAAACTTTTGCCTTCAATAAAAATAATTTTCAAGACAATTTTGATTTCATTTCAATAAAATAATTATTAAAAAAGGGAACAATAAATCTTTTTTTTTATTTTTTTATTTTTTCTATTTACCAGTTATAATTCAAAATAGTAGGCTGGGTCTGATTCGAGACAATTCTTATTTTCTCTCACGGTGTTTTCTCTGTGACATTTTGTTGCTATTTTAGATGTTTCCATGATGTAAACCAGTTTCATAATTCAAATTTTGAAAACGTTTAAGTGTTGATTCGCGAAAAAAGTGGAAGTGTCTTTCGGGAAGAACTGAAGAACATTTCGACAAGCGATCCGCTTCAGAAACGGAAGATTCCAGAATGGTGGGGGTAAAGTCCAGTATAAGGCCGTCTAATTCGAAAAATTTCGAACCTCACATTTGTTGCCGGAACAATATTGTCTCAAGCGACGGATCATGAAGATTCGGCAACGTCCATCCCTAAGAAGTGGCATCAAAAGCCTTTAAGCAAGGACGAATTTCATGTTTTGGATACCGGTGAGATCGTTTTTAATAGTTTCTACTAATTATACTTAATATATGCAGACTTATATAATCCCCAGCTCCCTTTTTATCGCCTTTTTATATCTCCGTCATCTATGAAAACTCCGTCTATCTTCTGACGTCGCACAAAGTAGAAGCAAAAAAAAATCGCTACGCTATAGCAGGCTATAGGCATCAGTGAATCAAGCTAGCTATTGTTGTATATCAGTGCACATACAAATTGTATCGTTGCCCCCATCTGCGGAGTGAAATGAGTTTGCCAAACGAAATAAAAGTGCCTGTGCTACGGGATAACAAGACTTCGATCAACTTTAATAAAACTCGTGTTAGACCCACAGTTCAGGAAGTGGAACAATTAGTTAAAGTGAAAATGGAGCTTAATCTCGCTGAAGTACATTCAGCTACATCACGTAAAAACTGTGTTTTGATCACGTTTAGAAGCTTAGCACAGGCCGAAAACTTCATTGCAAAGAACAACATGCAACCCGAGGTCGAACTTAATAACACAAGAATCAAGATCCCCGTGCATATGGAAAACAACATGGTGGACGTGCGTATCCATGATTTGGCACCGCGTACTAGTGAACATTTCATTAAACCAATTATGTCGCAATACGGAGAAGTGAACACGAATGAAATTTAAAGAATTTTTTTCACTGGCATTCCCAACGGCGTTCGTATTGTGAGGATGCGAGTTATTAAACCAATACCTTCTTACATGACTATCGAATGCAAATCATCGAAGGATTGCGTGACCTATAAGCAAACAACGCTAATCACATATCCCGGGCAGACCCCAACATGCCAATTCTGTAACCATACAGCCCACTGCGGAAAACATGCGCCGAAGCAACTAGTCAAAACTCATCTACTACAGCCAACAAGCCTAACAAGCAGCCACCGACACCTTCAGATAAACCAAAAACAACGATCCAATTAACCAATAATGCAGGTACAACGACCACGACAACCGCTCCCAAACCAACAATTAGCATCGCCAATAAAGAAGTAAATACCGATGAAGACGGATATACAACAGCGACCCGTAAGAACAAGAAACAAATAAGAACCTCTGATCGTGAACAGCAAGAAAGAAGTACCGATGACGACATGGACGG
Source organism: Topomyia yanbarensis (assembly GCF_030247195.1). NCBI lineage: Eukaryota > Metazoa > Arthropoda > Insecta > Diptera > Culicidae > Topomyia > Topomyia yanbarensis. Next base: position 19,352 of record NW_026683761.1, on the reverse strand, counting down.
GAACGATAATGCGAGAGAAGGCAGACGAACGACCCCCAAGCGGCTTCACCACCAAGGAAAAAGATCACAACACGCAGCAGCAAACTGCGTCAACAAGATCTGGCAGACCGACATTCTTAGAACAATTTTTTTTATTTTTACATATGGTAAAAGAATTAAAAGGCCCACTTAAAACACACTTAAAACGCTTGTAAGGACGTGGCCAGGTGTGTGGAGTTGAGCGGGTCTACGTCATTGTAGATCATTACGAAGTCTGATATGACAATGGATATGCTCAATTCTGCAACTCCATCTACGATTGGTGCAGGTGTTCGTGCTATGCTATTTTTACTGAACCTACAAATCTTTTTTCTGCGTGTTTGAAAAAAGGGAAGGACAATAGGAGGCTTTGAATTTTGTTTGCGTTAGTTTCAACTGAATACTTAAGGAAAACTTTTGCTTAAAGAAAACGCATACTTAAGAAAAACTTTTGCTAAAAAATATATATAGATGACATAAAGATGGTTTAATAACCAATTTATGTATTCAAAACCGCTTGTACCACTATGGGCACACATGTACTAATAGTGGTGCAATCGCTAATTTCGGTTCCTATTGTTGCAAATCCCATTGATTTCTTATGGGACTTGTAACTATAGGTACACTATATCAACTATAGGTGCAAGGGAGCTCAAAATTCAAAAAAAAATGATTTTTTTCAATAATTATTTGAGCAAATTGGGGGGGGGGGGGGGGGGGGGAAGGGGAGAAGTTGCTTCTCTAATCTTCCGGTCATCACATCGCATGCTTTGTATTCTTAGTATGTATGACAAACATGAAGATGTGACACAAGGCGCCAAGAACGCACTAAAATCCTGTCAATCCTATTTTTCATTGGATTGTCTGCTCTAAATATATCACCAGGGGACCATTCATAAATGATGTTGGATATTGACAATAGGGGAAGAGCGTCACGTAACGAGATAAAAACTAAAAATGAATTTTAGACGTATCAGCGGATCAGGGAACAACATTGTTTATGAATGGCCCCCAAACAAAGAATATTCCATAACGAATATCACGTAGCATCGGTGACAGAGCATTGGGATCAAGGCCAAGTCCCCCCTGGGTTGTGCAAAACTGACATCAACATCAATTTAGGCACAGATAGCAGACGTCCATTTATTTTCATTTTGTTTTGTTTTGTTTTTTCATTTGCTTCTCCTGCTATGATGTGTGCGGATCGGTGTGGATCGAGCGTGACGGCCAAGGAAACGGAAAGCCAGTAGCCCAAACAGATCAGGAACAGGAGGGAGGACTACGAACAAGGGAACGGACAACAGAGGAGAAATCGTTTACTTATTTATTATAACTACGATACTAATCACAATTATTTTGCTTTTCTTGTTTCGTTTCAGCAAACCAAAATCTATACGGACTAGCACATACGAACAGTTAGGCTTTGTAGGTTCTCATCTTGACAGAGTCTAGATGGGCGGATGAACGTCTGCCAGGGGGTGGGCTGAGAAATGACAATGACACTGTAAGAGATGGCGCTGGGTCTGTGGCCTTCGACTGGCATGGTCCATTCTCATTGATTCGGAAGTCTTCTTGGCTGGTTGGTAGATATGTGCTCCTACTTGCAAGTTGATCAATTTGCTTGGGACATGTGGATCCTACTAGTTGTCGACTCTTTTGATCGTGAGTATGAGGCTAGTTCAGGAAAGGAGTGCAGGACTGGCACCTAAGAGATAGTTAATTATTCAGGACTTGTTCTTATGATTATTACCCTTTCGGGTCGGTTTGGTCTGTTCGAGTCGAACCAGGCGGACATTCGTTTCGAGCAAACTTTATGTGGATAAATATTGCTTACGCCTTTATTGGCAGAGATTCTTTTTAACGAAATCCTAAAATACCTTCACTGGTATAGCTACTCAGGATAATAATAATAGAAAAATTAAGGGTTTGCCTGGTCCATAATGTAATGAATATGTATATTGACTAGAACAGGGATAATCGAGTTACGTTATAAGATAGAGAAGAAACAGCACAGTTGTAGGAAAAGTATTCGCGAGTAAGGACAAATTATACTGCTAGTATGTTTACCGTTTCAATTAATAGTCGATTGATCCGCTTCGGACCTAGGAGACAAAAAGGAGATTAGGAAGAGACAGAAGCGGATTCAATGCGAAAGTTGCCAATATGACGTTGAGCTTAAGGCGATGGTAGGATGATTTTCCATAGGATGACAGACTAGATGACACGACGTTACACGCTCTAAACTTGCGCCAAATAGTTTGTATGTATGTATGAATGTAAGCTCGTATGTATGCCTGTATGCATGGATGTGTATAGGACCAATGTATCCCTGAGCAACATGGAAGGACACCTCTGAGCCGCCAAAACGCTCATGGGAAGCCGGGTGCGCGGTCGTAGGTGTGACCATAAAGCACTGCACACACTGTCAAGTGCAACGGATAGACGGTAGGTGTACAGTTAATGCACATAGGTTGCAGAAATAGGTTGTTGAGGCAGCCCGATTGCACACTGATAAATAACAATAAATAACAATAACAACAATTATTTGAGCAAATTTCAAGAATAACAGTTTTATTGTCGCATAATATTAGTGCGATGAATCGATAAAAAATATTTATTGGTGGTTGGCAGTGCTGGGAAAATCACCAAAAATCAAAAATCTTCAGTGATAATTATCACTGCTGATCATGCTATGCTATGATCACAACCATGAAAAATCGCTAGTGATTTTCTCTGAAGCGATAATGTGCTAGCAAAAAATCATTGCAACAAAATCACCGCCTGTGATCACGGCCTGATTATGACTTTCTTTTGATCAGCATTATGAAGTTGAGAAAATCAGGTACGATAGAAAAGATGTAAAATCGGGGTTGATGGTATTGTACATGATTATTGTAAGAAACTCCTTATGATGATGATTTAGCCAAATGATTTTGGGAGTGAGAGCGATCCAGCACATATGTAGGGATGAAAAATAATCCAAATGCTAACGATTTCAGCTTTTCGGGAAAGTGTTTTATATTGAAGGACAAGTTGTTGGTAGTTGAAAATCAATAGTTTTGGACAGTTTCAATGCTCAGGGGTGGGGGGGGTCCGCCGATGTGTCAAAATGGAATTTTCTTCAACTTTTCGGGAAAGTGTTTTATATTGAAGGACAAGTTGTTGGTAGTTGAAAATAAATAGTTTTGGACATTTTCAATGCACAGGAGGGTCCGCCGATGCGTTAAAATTGATTTTTTTCAACTTTTCGGGAAAGTGTTTTATATTGAAGGACAAGTTGTTGGTAGTTCAAAATCGATAGTTTTGGACATTTTCAATGCACAGGGGGGGGGGGGGGGTCCGCCGATGCGTTAAATTGAATTTTTTAAACTTTTCGGGAAATTGTTTTATATTGAAGAACAAGTTGTTGGTAGTTGAAAATCAATAGTTTTGAACATTTTCAATGCACAGGGGGGTCCGCCGATGCGTTAAAATTGAATTTTGTCAACTTTTCGGGAAAAAGTTTTATATTGAAGGATAAGTTGTTAGTAGTTGAAAATCAATAGTTTTGGACAGTTTCAATGCACAGGGGGTCCGCCGATGCGTTAAAATTGAATTTTTTCAACTTTTCGGGCCCTCAACTTGCCCTTCAGTATAAAACACTTTCCCAAAAAGTTGAAAAAAAAATTCCATTTTAACACATCTGCGGACTCCCTTGTGCATTGAAAATGTTCAAAACTATTGATTTTCAATAGCCTTCAAATTGCCTTTCAATATAAAACACTTTCTCAAAAAGTTGAAAAAAATTCAATTTTGATGCATCCGCGGACCCCCCTGTGCATTAAAAATGTCCAAAACTATTGATTTTCAACAGCCCTCAACTTGCCCTTCAATATAAAACACTTTCCCAAAAAGTTGAAAAAATTCCATTTTGACACATCGGCGGACCCCCCCCCCCCCTCCTCTGCATTGAAAATGTCCAAAACTATTGATTTTCAACAACCCTCAACTTGCCTTTCAATATAAAACACTCCCGAAAAGTTGAAAAAAATCCATTTTGATACATCGGTGGACCCCCCTGTGCATTGAAAATGTTTAAAACTATTGATTTTCAATAGCCCTCAACTTGCCCTTCAATATAAAACACTTTCCCAAAAAGTTGAAAAAAATTCCATTTTAACACATCGGCGTACCCCCCCCCCCCCTGTGCATTGAAAATGTCCAAAACTATTGATTTTCAACAGCCCTCAACTTGCCTTTCAATATAAAACACTCCCAAAAAGTTGAAAAAAAATCCATTTTGATACATCGGCGGACTCCCCTGTGCATTGAAAATGTCCAAAACTATTGATTTTAAACAGCCTTCAACTTTCCCAAAAAGTTGAAAAAAAATCCATTTTGATGCATCGGCGGACCCCCCTGTGCATTGAAAATGTTTAAAACTATTGATTTTCAATAGGCCTCAACTTGTCCTTCAATATAAAACACTTTCCCAAAAAGTTGAAAAAAATTCCATTTTAACACATCGGCGGACCCCCCCTCTGCATTGAAAATGTCCAAAACTATTGATTTTCAACAGCCCTCAACTTGCCCTTCAATATAAAACACTCCCAAAAAGTTGAAAAAAAAATCCATTTTGATACATCGGCGGACTCCCCTGTGCATTGAAAATGTCCAAAACTATTGATTTTCAACAGCCCTCAACTTGCCCTTCAATATAAAACTTTCCCAAAAAGTTGAAAAAAAAATCCTTTTTAACACGTCGGTGGACCCCCCCCCCCTCTGCATTGAAAATGTCCAAAACTATTGATTTTCAATAGCCCTCAACTTGCCCTTCAATATAAAACACTTTCCCAAAAAGTTGAAAAAAAATCCATTTTAACACATCGGCGGACCCCCCCCCCCCCCTGTGCATTAAAAATGTCCAAAACTATTGATTTTCAATAGCCCTCAACTTGCCCTTCAATATAAAACACTTTCCCAAAAAGTTGAAAAAAATTCCATTTTAACACATCGGCGGACCCCCCCTCTGCATTGAAAATGTCCAAAACTATTGATTTTCAATAGCCCTCAACTTGCCCTTCAATATAAAACACTTTCCCAAAAAGTTGAAAAAATTCCATTTTAACTCATCGACGGACCCCCCCCCTGTGCATTGAAAATGTCCAAAACTATTGATTTTCAACAGCCCTCAACTTGTCCTTCAATATAAAACACTTTCCCAAAAAGTTGAAAAAAATTTCAGTTTGGCTCATTGACACCCCTAACATATCCATAATGTTCGAAAATAGATAATGATCATTGATCCAAGAATTAAATCAAATCGCAATCATGGCTGATAATGTTCACTTGTGATTTTTTCCGAATTGCTCGCTGCAGATAGAATCATGCCGTGATTACCCTCTCAATTATCAAATTCAACCACAGATCAAAATCACCACTGATAGAGGGCAAGAAAAAATCGGTAGTGATTTTTGTGAGATGATCTTTTGATAGTTAAGAGAGTGATCACGGCATGATTTTATCGGCAGTGAGAATTTTCGAAAAAATCATAAGCGATAATTATCAGCCATGATTGCGGTTTGATTTTTTTTTTGATTATGATTTTCCCAGCACTGGTGGTTGGTACCTTAGTTAGACGAATAACCCACTACTCCAACTATTGGTACACCTCAACTATAGGAGCACCCACCCTATTTGAAAATGAAAAAATATGATTGATGCTATCTGCTTCAGGCATCAAAAGGATTGTTGTGTTTCTCCGGTCGAAGCCGGCCTATCAGCCGTGTGGTTATAGCTGCTGGAGCTGGAATTTGGTCCACTGGGTCCCTGCTCTCATGTCGTGCGAGGTGATGAACAACAGTAGTCCCTTTCTCGTTTCATGCATCTTCTGAATTCTCTGGTTGAATTACGTTGTCGTGTTGGATTTGTGGATTGGTCTCTTTTCGTTCTTCTAATATACCATTCTTGCTTTTATTTGACAAAATACGTGTCGTACTAGACGGACATTTCGGGTGGTCCTGGGTGTGGGTGGGAGCCTCTCCTTGTTTACTTTCTCTTCCGCCAATAACTCAGCCGCTTTTACGATTGCTGCTTAACTTTTTGCATAATAAATTGGTCGAACACCGTAATAATCGATGGAGGGGGTGAACAAGAGGGAGCTCTCGTTTGCGCTTGGGACTATTTGACTTGTTCGTCTACATTCGTTATACATCGTAAAAAATACACTCGAGTTAGGATAGTAACGCGCGTAAATATTAATTGCAAAGAATCAATATTCTATTCAATTTTGATTGACGAGATTGACGTTTCATTGCTTACAATTCTACCAAACTTCATACACGATAACTGTTCCTTATACTACAAAATATTCAATTAGGTATTAGCATAGCTACTACGATCGATACATCGAACCGCAATGCATTATATTTTATTGTTCTCGTCGCGATTCGCCATCCCGGAAAATATTTTATTTAAACATAAGTAACACTTTCGACGGTCCGCTGTACGGAGTTCAAGTTGCATGTCTACAAAACTGAGTATTTCCGATTAATCCAAGAAACGACAAATCTATCAAATTCTCGGCAGCCGTCTGCCCAGAGCAATAAACACATGATAACATTTTTGAGAGTTGCATAGATCATATCACTTATCATGGTGAATCCAGATTTGTGTAACTCTGTACCCCATCCCACTAACAAAAACGCCTTCCCGTGGCAAACGTGGGTATGCAGAGGTATACACGGTCTCCATTACATTACACTAACATTTCTTTCTTTCCCCGATGACAGTAAGGACGTGGCCGGCGCCGTTATTGACATTTTAAAGTATAGAACTCTCGAAACGTGCACATTGAGAATGGCTAGCTACTCCCAGGCCCCATTCGTTGATTCTCTGTGTAATTTCGCTTGTTCTGCTCACTGAGTAGCAACTACGAATTGTACGGTCATCATGCTTATGCTCATGCTATTTTTTTTTGGTATTTGAAAATGAAAAAAATCACTGACTTGAAAAATTAATTTTGAAAATTCGCATCACTGACTTGAACGGTTCCTTTTTCATCGACACATTGTCGATTCTTTGCAATGAATTTTTGTTTAAAATTTTGAACACCTATTACCTGAAATTAATTTTTTTGTCAACATTTTTTTTTCATTACATGCATTTGTTTTTTGGGAAATCGAATCGTTCAACTGCGCCACAATACATTTTTCTTCAATATAACAAATTTTTAAATTTTTTATTCAACTTGTTTTTTTTGCGTTTTTTTTTTTTTTCAATTTGTTTATTTGATAAGGCACGTATGCGTTAGCTTAAAGGTGCCATTTTTTCATTGTTTTACATTTTGAATTTCTTAAAACTAGGGGGTTACACATTTCAATATTATTTTGTTTTATATAATGAAACTAAAAAAAAAACTTTACAGCTAACTTATACATATAAAAGAGGGTATAATATAATATTCGTAAGATTTGGGGGACGGGTCATTTTGTGTGTTCTTTGTATTGTAATTCACTTTATGATTTTTAGAAGGGAGTTTGTAGGAGAAATTAATTATTAACTAAGCGGAACATTTTACAAGCTTATTAACTAGAAATAACTAGAGAGAGTGGTTCAAGATTAAGGGGAATTAATTAGGGCTATTTTAAAGTAGTGGTACTGTTGTGCATTTCTTAACGAGATTAAATATTGATCAACTAAAACTAGAAGATAGGGGGGCACATAAGTTTTGGGAAGATATTCAAGGGGAGAAGGGGGTGAAGTCATACATCTGTGTATCAGAGACATGGGAGGGAGGGTGGACAAGGCTGAACGGGGGGGGGGGGGGTGAGATATAAACTTTCAGTTTCCGGCATCAGGAATTAACGGCCAGGATTACAGATTCGAATGGATTGATCAACTAACACTAGAAGATAGGGGGGCACATAAGTTTTGGGAAGATATTCAAGGGGAGAAGGGGGTGAAGACATACATCTGTGTATCAGAGACATGGGAGAGAGGGTGGACAAGACTGAACGGGGGGGGGGATATAAACTTCAGTTTCCGGCATCAGGAATCAACGGCCAGGATTACAGATTCGAACGGATGTATCAAGTATTGGGACGCCGGGCGGTTTTCCTCGAGCCGGCAGGGGTTCCTCCAGACGATTTCGTAGTACGGCTCAGATACGGATCGGGAACACACCGCGCTGCGCGTGTGATGTTGTACTGTAGATCTCGTGTTGTTGGTTCATTCGACAGATGTTTTGTCTCGTCTTGGAGTCGTATCAAACCATCGTTGGGGTACGGTAGGCGGAAGAGGGCACTTCTGGGAATGATAAGAGAAAAGATAGGGGCATTTAAATTTGGATATTGATGGTTTTGAGGAACGTGTATATAAGGGACATGTAGAGAATATCGCGGCTTGCTAGTACATCTCGAACCGGGACATTGGGTGATCTTCCTCGGGCCCGAAGGGAATCGAATAGTTGAGATCTGGCAGAACAGTACTCGGCACATGCCCAGACAACATGTTCGATTTCGTGATAACCGTTGCCACAAGCGCAGATACCGCTATCCACGAGCCCAATACGCCGGAGATGTGCGTCCAGCGTGTAGTGATTGGACATGAGCCGAGACATCACGCGAATGAAATCCCGACCCACATCCATCCCTCTGAACCAAGGTTTCGTCGATACCTTAGGGATTATCGAATGTAGCCACCTTCCCAGTTCACCATTGCTCCATGATGTTTGCCAACTTTCGAGGGTTCTCTGATGAGTAATACTGAAAAATTCGCTGAAGCTAATTGGTCTTTCATATATGTCACCTTGTAAAGCGCCCGCCTTAGCTAAAGAGTCCGCTTCTTCATTACCTGGAATGGAGCAATGCGAGGGAACCCAAACTAAGGTAATCTTGTACGATCTTACAGACAAAGCACGCAGGCGCTCCCAGATTTTCCCCAGAAAATATGGAATGTGCTTTCTAGGTTTCATTGAACGGAGAGCCTCGATTGAGCTGAGGCTATCCGAGACAATAAAGTAATGATCGGTGGGCAAAGTATCAATGATCCCAAGGGTATACTGAATAGCAGCAAGTTCTGCGACGTAAACTGAAGCAGGATCATTGAGTTTGAATGAGGCGGTGAGGTTTTGATTGAATATACCGAAGCCAGTGGAGCCGTCGAGGCTTGACCCGTCGGTGTAAAACATCTTGTTGCAGTCGACTTCTCGAAATTTACTATGAAAGATGCTTGGGATCACTTGCGGACGTATGTGATCCGGGATTCCACGAATCTCGTCTTTCATGGATGTGTCGAAGAATACAGTTGAATCAGAAGCATGAAAGAAATTGACACGGTTGGGATAGTATGAAGAAAGATTCATATTTTGTGCCATGTAATCGAAGTACAAGGACATAAATCGGGTTTGAGAATTCAGCTCGACAAGCCTTTCGAAATTTGCAATTACTAACGGGTTCAAGATATCGCATTGGATGAGCAATCGATATGAGAGTTCCCAAAATCGATTTTTCAGCGGAAGGACGCCCGCCAGCACTTCTAAACTCATCGTATGTGTCGAGTGCATGCAACCCAAAGCAATACGCAAACAACAATATTGGATTCGCTCTAGTTTGATGAAATGTATGTTCGCAGCGGAGCGGAAACAGAAACTCCCGTACTCCATCACCGACAATATTGTTGTTTGGTACAGCCTGATCAGGTCTCCTGGGTGGGCACCCCACCATGTTCCGGTTATTGTACGGAGAAAGTTGATCCTTTGTTGGCACTTCTGTTTCAGATACCTAATGTGACATCCCCAGGTTCCTTTAGAGTCGAACCAGACCCCGAGATATTTGAAAGTTGAAACCTGAGCAATAGTTTGACCCATTAATTGAAGCTGTAGTTGCGCTGGTTCACGCTTCCTTGAAAATACGACTAGCTCAGTTTTCTCCGTGGAGAACTCGATACCTAGCTGGAGGGCCCAAGCAGACAAATTGTCCAAGGTATCTTGCAATGGTCCTTGCAGATCGACGGCTTTGGGACCTGTAATAGAGACCACACCGTCATCTGCAAGCTGCCTTAGCGTGCAGGAATTGACAAGACATTCGTCAATGTCATTCACGTAAAAGTTATAGAGTAGGGGGCTTAGACATGAGCCCTGGGGAAGACCCATGTAGCTAATTCGTGATGTCGATAAATCACCATGCGAAAAATGCATATGTTTTTCAGACAGCAAGTTTAGCAAAAAGTTGTTTAGAGTCGGTGAAAGACCATGCTGGTGCAGCTTCTCAGAAAGAATTTTGATAGAAACTGAATCAAAAGCCCCCTTTATATCTAGGAAAACTGATGCCATCTGCTCTTTGCTAGCATAAGCCATTTGAATTTCTGTTGAGAGCAACGCAAGACAATCGTTCGTCCCTTTGCCTTTGCGGAAACCAAATTGTGTATCTGACAGTAAGCCATTTGCTTCAACCCAATTATCGAGGCGAAACAAGATCATTTTCTCGAACAACTTTCGGATACAGGACAGCATCGCAATCGGTCGATACGAGTTGTGGTCGGAGGCTGGTTTTCCTGGTTTTTGAATGGCGATGACCTTCACTTGCCTCCAGTCATGAGGGACAATATTACCCTCAAGAAACTTATTAAATAAATTCAACAAGCGTCTCTTAGCAGAGTCTGGCAGATTCTTTAACAAGTTAAATTTGATTCTGTCTGGCCCTGGGGCTTTATTGTTACATGACAAGAGAGCAAGTGAGAGCTCCACCATCGAAAACGGTGTTTCGTTCGCGTTATTGTGAGGGGACGCGGCGCGGTAGATCTTCTGTGCCGGGGCGGAATCCGGACAAACCTTTTTGGCAAAATCGAATATCCAACGGTTTGAATATTCCACGCTCTCATTAGTACTGTTTCGGTTTCGTAAGCGCCGGGCCGTACTCCAAAGAGTGCTCATCGATGTTTCTCTCGTTAGTCCGTCGACGAACCGGCGCCAGTAGCTACGTTTTTTGGCTTTTATCAAACTCTTCATGCGCGTTTCCGCCATCGCGTACTGTCGGTAGCTAGCTGGCAGCCCGTCGTCCCGGAAGGTCTTATACGCAGCGGCCTTCTCCGCGTACACGTCTGAGCACTCTTTGTCCCACCATGGATTGGGAGGACGCCCGCGTGAGTTCACGTCTGGTATGCGTTTAGTCTGAGCTTGAATCGCGGTATCGAGAATCAAGCCAGCCAGGAACCCGTACTCTTCCTCCGGAGGAAGCTCTTGAGTGCACTCGATTTTGTCGGATATCGCGGACGCGTAACTCTTCCAATCAATATTTCGTGTGAGGTCATACGAAACATTGATTGTATTCGGTGGCCCTGAACCGTTAGAAATATTAATTACGATTGGCAGATGGTCGCTGCCGTGGGGATCAGAGACTACCTTCCACATGCAATCTAACCGCAGCGATGTCGAGCAGAGGGACAGATCTAAGGCGCTCGGTCGCGCTGGAGGGGCAGGAATCTGTGTCATTTCACCCGTATTCAAAATGGTCATATTGAAGTTGTCGCAAAGCTCATGGAGTAGGGTAGATCGATAATCGTCTTGAAGGCAACCCCATGCCGTGCCGTGGGAGTTGAAGTCACCTAAAACTAGCCTCGGTGCGGGGAGAAGTTCCGCAATATCGCAAAGCCGTCGGTGGCTAACTAAGGCTCTAGGGGGGATGTAGGTGGAAGCAATGCAAAGGTCTTTGCCTTTAATTCTGGTTTGGCAAGCGACAACTTCAATGCCTGGTGTCGAGGGGAGGTCGATCCGATTGAAAGAATAGCACTTTTTGATCCCCAAAAGTACTCCTCCGTAAGAGTCTTCTCGATCCAAGCGAATAATATTAAAATCGTGGAAGTGTAAGGTTATTTCTGAAGTGAGCCATGTCTCGCATAGGGCAAATGCATCGCATTTCAAATTATTTAGTAAGATTTTAAACGAATCGATTTTCGGGATAATGCTTCTGCAATTCCACTGTAGAACAGTGATTAAATCCTTGACCTCGTTCGATGAATTAGCCATCGAAGGATACAATCGCTGAAAGGAGGGGCCATTTCGCAGTGAACTGCATCAAAAATGTTTTTACTGCGGGGAGAAAGCTTATCAAGATACTTTTAAGGGGGTCAGAAATGTTTAACGCTGTAAGAATACGGTCCACAATGTCAGAGAAATTTATTAAGCCAGCGCTGTTTTCTTTCTCTGGCTGAGATATGGGAGCACATGGGGTTTTTGATGTTCCTGGAAGTGCTGGGAACTCCTTTTCTGAGCTCAGGTTACTGAGACCGGGAGCGACTTGCTTCGGTTTTGCACCAGTACTTCCTTGAGTAGTTATTTTAGGGGGACCATGAAGAGACACCTTCTGGCCTTTACGACGAAGCTTGGAAGAGGAAATGTTCTTCCTTTTTCTACTACTTCTAGGCACAGCAGAAGATGTTCCCTCCTGGGGTTCATCACAGTCGCCTTCGTCAGTAGACAAGTTGGTATAGATGTTCGTAGAGACAGGTGGCGTAGCTATCTTAAGCATTTCTGCAAAAGATCGCTTAGAGCGTCCCTGAAGGGAACGCTTTAGATTCTCCTCGCGCTGTTTGTACGCGGGACATGAAGGGAGATCATGTGGGTTTCCCCCACAGTAGAGACATTTTTCGACATCTCTACCACAGGAATCATCCGCATGATTCCCACCGCATTTCCCACAGCGGGCTTTATTGCTACAATGGGAGGCTGTGTGTCCCAATTGTTTGCAATTAGTACAGTTCATGACCCGCGGCACAAAGAGGCGAACAGGTAGACGAACCTTGTCAAAGAGGAGGTAATTGGGCAGGGCAGAGCCGGCGAAGGTCACCCGATAAGAGTCTGAGTTGACGTATGTTTTCTTCCCGTCAGCTGCGACTGATGCTGAATGCAAACGTTTGCATTCCAGTATCTTCACTGGCTTAAGCATGGGGTCTTTGAAACAGCCAGTCCCATATTTTAGCAGGTCCTCGCAATTCAGACTCGAATCGGAAACGACCCCACTGACTTCAACCCTGCTAGCTGGAATATACACCCTGTACTCCCTCGTAAAGGGCTCGTAGCCAGCAATATCGTTTGCCTGAGTTGAACTGTTAACCACCACCCGAAGCTTATCAGGGCGAATTTTCGATATTTCTGTCACGGCCGAATACCGATCCGTCAGAACTCGAGAAATCTGCAACAGATTCAAACACTTTTTTTCTTTGGTCCGAAAGAAGATCACAAATGGCCCGGTGGCCGTGCTCGGATATACCTTGAGTCGGGGAGCCGATTTTATTTCGACGTCCATCTCACCTTGAGATGAACCGCCGTCAGGGGAAGTCATTTTTGCACGGGCCTATTGCCCAGTGCACGTTATTAAGACAACCAAGAAGGGGAAACGAAAACTAATACTTAGCTTGTGTACGTAACGGTATCCATACGGCTTACTAGAAGAACACTCTTTCACTTCACTGACCGGCTAACGGTACTCAGAAACAGAAACACAAAAGAAGGGAAAAAATACTGAAACCTCAACTAGGCGTAGAGTGTGCAAATAACCTTGAACGCGGATTAACACTATTTGTCGCTATAGAGTGTACGGACCGATGACAAAAGACTTCTATCTCGGCTGAGTGCTCGATAACGAATGATGATTTTTTTTTTTTTTTTTTTTTTTGCGTTGATAGAACTATCAAATTGCATTCCGCCTTTTTTTCAAATAAAATTTGCATAATACCCTTAAACATCACGAACTTAACTTTCCTTAATACCATCGTCTTTGTTGGTTGCAACTGATTAGCACAGGTTTGCGAAACGAGTCAATCACAGCCCATAGTAAATAAAAACCTGCCCTAATACAGGTAGCGATGCGGTTGTGCTTCTTTCATAAGTCAACATGAAGAAAATTTAACAATAGGGGCGAGCATAGCGTAGTTGATAAATCGATTATCTTGTACCCAGCTCGCCTGGGTTCGATTTCCAACCCCGCACCACAGACTAACAGACATAACACTCAAAAACAAAGCTTCGCCCGCTTTAACGGTCATTTTAAATATATTTGTAGTTGGGGCCACAGTCCCAACTACAAATATATTTAAACCACATTTGAAATTATGGCGCCACTGATATATGCACAAGCATATGGGGGATAGACCACTAGTGAAAAATTGTTCCCAAACCTGAGGGGTAACCCACCAGTAAATGAGTGTTTGGGACTGTGAATAAAAGGTGGAGCTAGTGCTCTGGGAAAATTGTCGGATCGATGTTTTTGAGGGAATTCCCTCATAGTGTTATGTCTGTTAGTCTGTGCCCGCACGTAGCGTTAGAAACCCGGAAAAGGGGCGAATGACCCTAAGGTTAAAACATCTATAGTAAAAAAAAACAAAAAATGCTGTCAGTCATACAGCAATATATTAATGTCCATGTTTTTATTTTTTGACCAATGAGCAACGGTAATACTAATACCTATACCGTTTCAATTCTATGCATCAAAGTTTTCGGTAGGATCGATGTACCACGCCCGCTGCCAACAATCAATTGTACACATCACTTGTACTCAAATGAAGAAAATTTTGTGATATTTTATCAATCAATATTTTAGCCAGGGTGGTGAATTGGCATTGCGAACTCAATTAACACATGACTACTATTCAGCATGAGAGTGGTATGCGTTAATCATGTGATATTCGTTAACCCGATTATGGAACTTTGTCAACTCAGTTGCTATTGCGTATTTGATTTATTTGGAGAGAACGTTACATTTGTGTATTTTCTTTCTGTATTCTCAGGTTCTTCAGATTTTGTCATTATTCTCGACATATTACCTGTATCATGACGACTGACTGCGCTTAAATATATGACCTTCTGATCTGGATACAATAGAAAATTTACCGCATCTAGTGGCAGCTGACAAACATCTGTTATATATTACGTATTCAGATATTCAAGCCACAGTTTAATGAGTCGTTTTCTCGTGCAGAACATCACCGGTAAGTGCATCAGAGAAATGCTTGTATAACTATTGCAAATTATCGCAACTGCTAAGCTGATATACTAATGTACACAGCAAAACTGTGACTGTCGGTTTGATTTCGTTAATTAACATCTGACCACATAGACAATTAAAATGACCAACTGATTTCTATTAAACTTTTGACACAATTATTTTGTGCTGTTCTCTGTGGTTATAATTTCACGTGACACTAACAACTGTTCACTGCAATATTTCGAAATCTGTATGTTACACGCAGAATTTTATTTATGCATCGATAGCATACTTTTCTATCTGCCTCTCGTTTCTTCTGCTGCAAATTTTTGGACAAATTCGGTCTATCTACTCATTGAATGCTTACTAGAAGTATATGCATTAAAATGCATAAAAATCACAGCAGAAGAAAAGAGACGAGAATAGAAAGTATGCTAACTATGCATATTTTTCTTTCTCATAACATAACCGAACGGTTGACGTACTATTCAGTTGGTATCGGGGATAACTCCAACTTTGTGAATGTTCATAATAAGCAATTGAAAATGTTTATCCCAAAACAGCACAACGTTTCTATAATCAAAATCATTTATATCTTGTCAAGTAACTTCCTTAAGTTAGGGAATTTTGAGTTTTACCTTCAATTACGCTGTCTTACCTTAAGTGGTCAGAATCAAAAAAGTGGAATTAACATTCTTAAGGTTCAAGTTACCTTTTTTGACCATGTGTTAGTTTTGAACGCTGGGTAGTATGGGTAGGAAAAATTGTGTTCAGCTTTGCCACCGGATTATACATTTAAACCTTTTCAAAACTCTAAAAGAAGCATATCAGCCGATTTATCAGATCACAACGATTCAATTCATACAAAATAGCTGCTGGAAAAACTAGCGATTTCGCTAAATGGTGCTTTTGAAAAAGTGGCTGTGATTTTTTGTCACACTACTACACCGTGCTGGGGTACGCAACACAACAGCGCAATGAAAAAACCACAGCCACATTTTCAAAAGCACCATTCAGCTAAGCCGATGGCTTTTCCGGCAGGTATTTTGCATGAATTGAATCGTGATGATCTAATAAATCGACTGATATTCTTCTTTTAGAGTTTTGAAAAGGTTTAAATGTATAATCCGGTGGCAAAGCTGAGCAAAATTTTTCTTACGCACACTACCAAGCCTTGAAGTAACTTGAGCCTTAATCTCGCCACTCCCGACGATTTACCGAATTCCTTTGAAATGAATTGGGCACTAGGGGCAGATCACTTGTGATGCATTTTTAAAAATCAGCGAAATTAAATGCATTTCTTTCCATCAAAATAGAAATTCGTAATGCATTTTTCGTTGCGTGCAATGTATTTTGCGTTGGGTGCAAGACGTCAAAACCCTACAAAAACAGCCCTACATTCAACAAAACATCGTTGTTGAAGCAAAATTTGTTGCAAATTTGTTATACATTCCTAGAGTGATCTGCCCCTAGATTGGGCATTTGTATCACTGCCGATTATTAGTGGAAACCCGTCCTGTCGAAACTGCAGGCGGAATATTTCTTCCAAGTATCGTTAAGTCAAATACAAATATTTTAAAATATTTATAATTTGTATTTGGTTGAATGTTAGCCAATATACGTTGAATCATTGTAAAAAACACCAGTACATTCACGAGATCAAATGGATAATAGTATGAAAAGAAGTTTGTCTTTGCAGTACAGCGGTATTGTTTCATACGACGGACAATTGGAAAACTGTAGTTTGTTTTCCAAAAATCAATTGAAACTGGTTACCGATGGATTCTGCTTCGAAAGCCTGCAGTTGGTTTGGAGGATGCTCGAAGGGATGCGGTAAATAGTGTAATTTTACCAGACTAAAAGAAGTACTTCTGGAGAAATTTGTCTGCTAAGCATAATCAACAATAACCTAATTTCATAAATTTGAATTTATTCTGTTTTATTGATACAGTACAATTACCGTATCGTTACATCAACTCAGTAGCATAAAACTACTATTATTACAATAAACTTTTTTAAAAATAACATGGGGCTGAAATGCGGGTGCTCCTCATATAAGACACACATTGTTTGATTTTTTCTTCGTCGATCAATCTAACAGATTATTGATGACGATAACTCAAAAATGATGAAAAGTCATATGGGACTGATACGCAAGTATGGGCAGATTAGCAATTCTTGTAAACATTACAATAAATCCGTGTTCAAATTTACTATGGATCAAAATGGTAAAAATAATGGAAAATTAAGTCAACACAACCACTTAATAGGAAAAAGGACTATGCATCAATTAAAATAATATGGTGTTGCGGACTATATTAATTATTTAAATCAACTATACTTTTGCGTTAAAATTCACTTCTTTTCCGGTAGTATTTATTATACGTGTTGTTATCGTCCCGTCATTTTCTTGTTATAAGGTCAAATTTTACCACGACTATGCTGCCTATGATCGCATATCAGTCCCATAAAGATAGGAAATCCCATAGAAAACGGGACAAATATGCGATCATGGGTAGTATGGTAAAATTAAATGCAATGTACCGACAAATTTCAGCTGACTATGATTTCCGTTTAAATATACTAGAAACATAGTATTTCTAAGTGTCAAGGGAATCTTGACGTGCGCCATTTCGATCCAATCAACTTGTTTTTGTTTTCCGTTGCAATTTGTATTGCTTATTTTATTGTGAGAACGAATTTTCTACAAAATAAATATAATTTATCATCCACAATCACATGTCTGGAAAACATTGCTGGAAAGTCTAGTGGTAAGTTTAAAATTAAATTTTAATAGTGGTATGACAAACTATCGATGTAATTGATTCTTTTAGGATGACCATAAACCAGACAAGTTGAATTCTGTCAGGAATTTGAGCTCAAGCTTCATCGTAGTCATCCGTAAGTACTCGTAAATAAAGTATATTTTCTAAAAACTAGACCCCTCAATGCATTCATAACTATTAGCAGAAAGATGCACTTATTTGTTACATTATATTTGTTATAAAGCAAAATCTTACTGTAAAAAGTATATCGTGTATGGTAAAATTTACTATGAACTTAAATCATCACGGGAGAATATTAGTTCTCAACTTGACTACTTTCATAGTAAAACCGAATACCATACGGTGAGATGAAAATATTACAAACATAGTGAAAACTACAGAAACCAAAGATATATTAATATAGTAGAAATGATTGTTTACGTTGTTGCAGCGAAATCATAATATTATCAGCTGAAAATTGTGGGTACAATGTAATTAATTGAACCCTCCAAAATAATAATTTCAACCGATACTTTTTTTGCGTGTATAGGGAGAATGGTATTAAGGTTCAAAGTGCACGTAACGCTTGTTTTGAATATATTGCATGACTCCCATTATAGTAAAGAAAGATGTAAATCCGATGACAAAACTTGCACACGAAGTTGACGCGTTTTGGAAGAGTTTGAACAGTTGTGGGCGATGTCAGATTTTTTCACTATATATGTGAACATATTGTACAATGCATATTGGGCAACACTTAAAATTTTGGATCCCACTTTATTAATATTCCTTTGAGAGAAAAAGAAATCTCTTCTTTTAATGCATTTTATTCGATCTGATCCATTCTTCATCCATACTTCGTTTCGATCGCAACACCCAATGATACACAGGCAAAGATGTGTGCGTAGCCTGAGTAGCTGAGTTTTCTGCTGTATGTACACACTTGTTAATGAATGAAATGAATGTGGGGCTATCGGTAGGCCAATAAGTAAGCACGTGATGGGTTCGATTTCTGGTTATGCAAAAAAGGTTTACCTTGCATCCAGATATTCGTATTTGAATCTAACACTAATGAAAGTATGAATCATGTTAAAAAATAGGTTGGTATGAAAAGTTATGTTCAATTTGAAAATATTGTCTGAAGAGTCGGAATACCAAAAAAATATTGGGTAATGAGCTTATTTTGGCCCTATTAGAAAGGGTGTTGCTCTTTCCATTAATTTCACGTTCTATAATCGATTGCTAAAAATTGGTATCAAGATCTTCACTTGTTCTTAAAAACAATATACTTACAAAAACGTCTGAACGCGGTGAAATACTCGTGTGTCAGCACAACGAACAAATGTCCCTATTATCACATTATCACTTGAGCCAATACGTTGCACAAAGATGGCAGATTCTGCTTTCACCAACGGCTTAAAACGGTTAGGTTATGATAATAGGAAGAGTGAAAACAGGCTCATCACCCTAACATGATTCGGCGTGATGGAAACTTTCCACTCGAGAAGAAAAATCGCATGTGATCCAAAACTGCGAGTTTGATTAGTTTTAAGTTTGCTTTATTTAGAAAAAAATATATGCTTAAATATATTCAGACTGATATTTTTGA
>NW_026683760.1:16344-25000 GCF_030247195.1 Topomyia yanbarensis | reverse complement strand
ATTTGTACGATACTGATTGATATTATAATTTGAGATTCCTTGAAAAAGGTGAAATATATCACCTAAACCGTCGAACATTGAAGCAATACGATTTTTTTTGCTGTTTTTGTTGACTGCTTAGCCGAAAATCGTTAACGAAACAAATATTCACAGTCGTTAAACATGTACAAACTAAAAAGCAACAAATTCAACAGAAACATGAAACAAAGCCCGTCTGTGTCGACCCTGACTGGGGAAGTTCCGGATACGTCCGATGCATAGTGGCTGTTGATACAAGACCACTGGAGCTACAATAGGAAAGTACCTTTAACATCCCCATTAGCATCCATCTTACCCATCCACCACAGACCAACTAGACAGGGATTCAGAAAATCCGTCAACACAGCAATCACAAACGCCTACAGCGCACCACATCTTGCTTGGTCCCAGTGTAGGCGATCTCCCCACCTGACCTCAAAAGCGACACTGGAATCAAGAAAAACAAGCAAACGACTCCACTGCAACGACAGCCGCTTTAGGTCTCCAGATACCCTCGCACTCAGCAGGCCACCGGTAAGAACTCTCAGCCGCGAAACTTATACTCACCAGCAGAAACGACGATACCTTTTTAACCAGCGAGAAATCCAGTAGTCACCACTCGTGATGCCCACTTCCCCGCGCCGGCACCTACCGGGCATGTTCCCTTTCGCAGCGATGCAGACCGGCGACGACTTCGGACCGCCGTTATAATTATTTTTTTACAATTATACAATTATACATTCCTGCATTCCAAGGACAAGTGGCAACCCACCTCGACGGACAGTGTGCTGCTGGTACCCAGAAGTCGAAAGAGTCATCAGGGCATGCCAAACTGCGCACCGAACAATGAAGAAGACTTGTGGGAACGACCCATCCCGAAGCCAGTGAGCTGATGACTTAAAAAAGACCATGAAACAAGCAAGGAAAGCGATAGAAGTGACAAAAAATACAAGCTGTACCAGATGCCTGAAAGGTATATCTCCAAACTCATCGATATCAGAGTTCTGGCGGATAGTCAACGCTCCAAGCGGAAAGCGGCGACAAAGTGGCTACACCATTACCGTTCATGGATGCACGACGATCTATCCCACGACCATCGATAACGAACTAGACAGGCACTTTGCGTCCTTGTCTGCAGACACCGCCCTCCCAGCTGCGTTCCTACGAATCCAGAAAAAGGCTTAGAGCAGGCCCATTTGTGTGGAACCTGATTCAGATCAAGTATAGAACCAGTCTTTCACTGCTAGCGAACTATGTGCTGAACTAGAATCGTTACACGGCAAGTCTATCGGATTGAATGACGTTGGCTACCCTCTGCTACGACATTCCCCACCGGTAGCCTAGCGGGCGATTTTGGACAGTATCAGCTGCATTGGGTGCGGTGAATAGATGGCCGCTTCATGTAAGGATGCCCTAGTAATCTCTATCCCAAAGCGATGACAGGAGAACAGAACACCAGACGATTTCCGCCCAGTCAGTTTACTCCCCTGGTTTACCAAGACGATGGAGCGAATGGTAAACAGACGGTTGATGGATCTACTGAAGGAGCACAAATTGCTGGATCGTCGCTTTCGCGTTTCGACGTGGGGCAGAAACCGGTGTCTACCTCGCCATCTTCAAAGAGGTGGTACGCTAATCCGTAACCGATCGTCTGTATGCCAACATCACGATACGCGACGTTGCGATGGCATATAATACCGTGTAGCGTTACGAAGTAATGCAACAGCTGGCTAACTGGGGGATCACCGGACATCCTGAGCGGCTACCTGTCCGACTGTACATTTTGCGTAGAAATCGAGGGTGCCTTTCCGGAGGACACCGAGTTTCCCAGGGATCCGTTCTCGCCGTTACAATATTCCTTGTGGCCATAAATTATTTGTTCGCCAGCCTGCCGGCAGGGATATATGTTTTCGTCTACGGCAATGATAACGGGGTGGTTGCTATGGAATGGACCATCCGTCGAACCCGTTGTAAACTTCAAGCCGCCGTAAGTGCGGTGAGCCGATGGGCGGTATCAGTCGGTATTAACATGTCACCCACTAAAAGCGTGATTACATGCTGCATTGCAACAGGGGTCTCTCTGCCAATTCTGTGGGACGGGGAGTTCGATCCTTACCAAACCGAAGATCATGGAGATAACCTTGGACCGTTGACTCACTTTCGCTCCATACTTCCAGCGGATCAAAACCGACAGCCGGAGCCGGTTGCGACTAATTAAAACGATTAGCTCCCGGCACAAAGGCTGCAATCGTCGCACTGCACTGAACACTAACCTGGTGCTAGTCCACATCAAGGTATTCTATAGGGTAGAGCTGACGTTCTGCCATATGGACATTATAAACCCCCTATACCAAGGACCAATTCGCACCGCCCCTGGCCTGCTACCCAGCACGCCCGCTGAGGCGACCTGCATGTACACTGGGATTCCCTTCCTTCGTTGGGCGGCTGCACTCACCATTGCTAGAAGAGCATTGGGATTTGCTTATAGGTGTGTGCCCAAGCATAAGACTGGATTATCGCTTGGTAGAATGTTGTTAGGACGGAGGGATTTGTAGGGTTCGAAGGGGTTGATAAGCCATTTAACTAGATATAGTTTGAAAATCAAACAGGCCAGTTTCTGTGATGTCCTGTTTGGACGGAGTCCATCACCATCATGACCTGTCGAATTCTCGTATTTCGTCACCGACCCAGGAAAGTGAGTGTTTATTATAACATCTAATGTTTCACTGTTGCAAATTGTAAGAGAACCATTTCCTTTCCCTAGGCATTTTGTGTGATCCTTTGATAAGGCTTCTTGAAGGCGAACTGCCTCTGGAAAGTTTCCAATGTTTTCACAAAACTCGCGCATTGATATTTTCTTAGCCTTTCTCAACTCAGTGTTGTATTTGGTACGAGCATCCTGAAGTTTGACCAGTTACCAGTAATTCCACCAAGGAAACATCACGACATTGTAGACGGTTATGATCCTCTTTTGTAGGTCGATTGCCGCATTATCCAAATCTACCGGAGATTGTATCTTACACTCCGTTCTTTTCGACTGTTCCAGGTGTGAGCGAAATCCACACCAATTTGTTTTCCTCATTTCCCTGTGTTTTGCCTTTCTCAATAGAAAGGTATTGCAATTGCTCTGAAAACCGACTTTTTAACGGAGGCCCGGAGGGCCGAGTGACATATACCATTCGATTCAGTTCGTCGAGTTCGGCAAATGTCTGTGTGTGTGTATGTATGTGTGTGTGTATGTGTGTATGTGCGTCTGTGTGTGTGTACGCGAACACAATCTCACTCACTTTTCTCAGAGATGGATGAACCGATTTTTACAAACTTAGTCCCAAATGAAAGGTGCAACGTTCCCATAGGCTGCTATTGAATTTCTAATGGATCCGACTACCGGTTCCGGAATTACAGGGTGATGAGTACGATCACGCAGAAAATGTCGATTTTAAGAAATTCTGCAATGAATGTATAATGGTGAAAATTTTTCCAAAATGTGACCACAACTGCTTCGATTTGTAGTACTAGGTCATTAACAGCCATTCAAAGTCTCTTTGGTCACATTGGCCACCATCATCGGTTCCGGAAGCCCCGGCGGAAGTATCCAAATTCAGACTAACAGTCACATCGGTTTCTCGGAGGTGGCTAGAACGAATCAACCAAACTTAGTCTCAAATGAAAGATGTTGCGTCCCCGTAAATGGCTATTAAATTTTATCCGCAACCGACTTCCGGTTCCGGAGTTACGGGTTGTGGCGTGCGATCACATAGCAAATTGCGATTCAAACCGATACTCCGATGAAAGCAAAAAAGGTAAAAATTTCGCTAAAATGTCTCTCAAACAACTTAAATTTGCTGTTCTAGGTCACCGACGGCCAACCAAACTTTTGTTGACTACATTGACCACCATAGACGGTTCCGGAAGTGTCCGGGAAAAGCGGCCATCTTTCAAAATTTACGATCTCACATCAGTTTCCCGAAAATGGTTGGGCCGATTTTCACACATTTTCACACAACTTAGTCCCAAATGATAGCTATAATATCCCCACAGATGTCTATAAAATTTCGTACGGATCGCTTATATGGGTCCGGAAATATAGACTAAATCGTCCGGTCACATATGAAATTCCCATATAAGTCGGAACTCTATTTTTTTTTTCAAAGGGGAGACCCCATGAAATTTCAGAAATAGAATTCGTATTTTTGATGCCAAACATCTTTAAAATGCATGAAACGTCGAGATTTTATGTTATCTCGAAAAAAAATTTATTTATGAAAATCGACTTTTTGGGACTTTGCCGATTTCGCACCTTTTTTCAGTTCAATATTAGCGTGGCTGTTTTTTCTTTTACAAAATTTTAGAACTCGAATAATGATTTGTTTTCCTGTATATAGTTGTCATGTGATGTATAATAATAAAATGTAATATATGCATTTAAAAGTTTTTAATGAATATAAACAACGCACACATTCTCGTGATTCATGATTGAGAAAGGCACAAATGCACCGCTAGGTGGATTAAAATAGGTCTATTTTTGTTTTGAAAACAAAACAAAAATAGAAATGTGTTTGTTTTAACTTCCAAGGGGAAAACATGAAACTAAGAAGAAAGGTCAAGACGGCCCATGGACATTTGAGAAATTTTCGCTCGAGTATTTACGATCTGATAAAGGGTCACAAAAACCTGTCTGAGTGAAAAATGGGCGTAATTAAACAGGCTTTAAAGAAAAATCAAGTAATTATTAATCGGTTGACATGGCTATATACTAATAAACCCTTACTAGGTCCGAATTGAATTAGGTTCATATTTATTTATTACATTTATGTTATTCAGATCATGACCTACAATTGCAATGCATTAAAAATAACATCCCACATAAACAGGTTTTCAGTAAATTGAATCGTATTCTGCCCCATCGATGGAGAAACGCCTGTATGACATGAGGAAAAAAATTCTCTAAAGAAACAGATGATTCCTTACAAATTCTTGTAAGCTTGCAAGTAACTCACTTCTGTATTGTAATACTGGAACATCTGAGCTTATTGTGGATCATCCAAAAATTATAATATGTTTATTAGTGATATATTAATGTCCAGTGGTACTGTATTGCCTTTCTCATATAGAAAGGTTATGCAATCACTCTGAAAAACGTCAACCTAATCCCGGCCCGGAGGGCCGAGTGTCATATCCCATTCGACTCAGTTCGTCGAGATCGGAAAAAGTCTGTATATGTGTGTATGTATGTATGTGTGTGTATGTATGTATGTGTGTGTATGTGTGTGTGTGTGTGTATGTATGTGCGTATGTGTCAAATAATGTCACTCATTTTTCTCAGAGATGGCTGGACCGATTTGCCAAAACTTAGCCTCAAATGAAAGGTGCAACCTTCCCATCGGCTACTATTGAGTTTTGGATCGATCGGAATTCTGGTTCCGGAATTACGGGTTTCAGAGTGCGGCCACACAGAAATTTCTCATATAAACTATAGGAAAAATTAAAAATAGAATTTTTATTTTTGATGCTAAATGTGTTCAAGGTGCATGAAACGTCGAGATTTGATGCAAACTCGAAAAAAAATTTGACTACGATTCACTTTTTTGGATTTTGGCACATTTTTGCCTTTCTCATATAGAAAGGTTATGCAATCACTCTGAAAAACGTCAACCTAGTCCCGGCCCGGAGGGCCGAGTGTCATATCCCATTCGACTCAGTTCGTCGAGATCGGAAAAAGTCTGTATGTGTGTGTATGTGTGTGTATGTGTGTGTGTATGTATGTGCGTATGTGTCAAATAATGTCACTCATTTTTCTCAGAGATGGCTGGACCGATTTGCCCAAATTTAGCCTCAAATGAAAGGTGCAACCTTCCCATCGGCTGCTATTGAATTTTGGATCGATCGGAATTCTGGTTCCGGAATTACGGGTTTCAGAGTGCGGCCACACAGAAATTTCTCATATAAACTATAGGAAAAATTAAAAATAGAATTTTTATTTTTGATGCTAAATGTGTTCAAGGTGCATGAAACGTCGAGATTTGATGCAAACTCGAAAAAAAAATTTGACTGCGATTCACTTTTTTGGATTTTGGCACATTTTTGCCTTTCTCATATAGAAAGGTTATGCAATCACTCTGAAAAACGTCAACCTAATCCCGGCCAATTTTTTTTTTCGACTCGTTTAGGGTTTCTGGATTTTAACAGGGGCGTAGTTGATGGTTTACGGAGAGGGGTTACACCCCCCCCCCTCTACTGTTCGCGCCACTCCTTTAAAAATCTCCTTAAATCACCTCTCAGACCACAACCCCATCCAGCCCTCATACCCCTCCCTTTCAACCCCATCATCTTTAAACCACCACTATATCACAAAGCATACCAATTTAAGCTGGGGAGTCGTTCGTTCATGGGACTTTCGCCCTCTTCACATACCCAGCCCCGCATGACAAAATGAGTTAGCAAGCAGATAACATTGATCTAATGCTGATTAGGCTAATGGAGTCTGATATTTTTTTGTTTCAAGTGTTTCACCGTCGACACGTACCTCATCAAGTTCGTGGCTGGCATACCATTGTGTATAAGTGCAAAGTGTACTAAGAATGTAATGGACATTTCCACGATTATGTTGAACATAAAAAGCCTCCGTGCCATAGTTTAGAGAAATGAGAAAGGCACAATTGCACCGCTAGGTGGATTAAAACAGGTTTTGTATTGTGAGTTTGTTGGCTTCAATGGCGAACATTTTGTGTCTGTGTTCGTCAGAAAGGTGCCAACTCTATCTTTTCCGTTATTTGAGCGCTGCATAACGTAAGGTCCAGTACTTCGCTCCTAACTACGGTCATAAATGTATGTTCAACTCCCTTGTTACATACATTGACATCATTTGACGACAGGTATTCTAGTAGGTGCTCACTTCTAGTTTTTATATCCGTACTACCCCATATTATGTGATGTCCATTGGCATCACATCCAAGGATAAAGGGCTTGTTTAATCTTCTGCAGTATTTTATGAGGGCATCTATGTCAGAAGGAGGTGTTAAATCCGCATCGCCAGGGAAGTAGGCTGATGCGATCACAATTTCCTGCTTTCCCATAGCCGTCGGTGCCGCCACTGTTATTGCAACGACGTCTCGTTGAATGAATCCTGTAATTGGCGAGAATTGGCTGGTCGTTACAATATACTATCTTGTGAGCTGAGGAATTTAAGCTAAATTTGCTTATTTGCCCGCGGCTCCTGTAGAAGAGCGATGTCTAGTCGCTCTTTGGTGAACCTCCGAGCAAGGACGCTTGTGGCACCTTTTGCATGGTGGAGGTTCATTTGAATGCAGCGAATGCTGCTCATTTTTTCGATGTTTCTTTGCCGTCGATTTTTGGGATCAATGCTTCGTCCTCTTTATTGTACCGATGGCTGGTAACAGGCTGTGTGCTGTTCGCCGTTCCAGTGGCCTTATCTGGCCCAGTATTTGCTTCGGCTCTTGCCGTTTGCACACCTTCGCCTACAGGGGGTTTTCGATCCTCTCCTTTTAGTTCGTGAGCCGCATACGTTAGGGTTTTTGTGTATTGCTCGTGAGACGGGCTGCCACCGATGCACTCGTTACCGTTGCGACAGGCTTATTATAATCAGAATTCCGTCGTGAGCTGCTCCGTGTTGGGTCACCCACAGCAGCTTCTTCCATGCTTGCCTAGGACTTCCACGTTCGGCGAAGACCGGTGATACTTTCAACTGGCGCATTCTAGCCTTTCCGAATACGTAGTTCAGTTGGTTGTGTTGGGAGGTTATCAGTTTCACTAAAGCCTCATCTACCGCTAACAGGAATTCTACCGCTTTGAGGACCGTAGTTCTCTTCACAATCCTCCAGCATTCTGTGCAGAAATTGTCGTTGTAATTTTGCACCAGGTGGAGGATGCTTCAGTGGCTTCCAATGAAGCGCCTACCCAGGGCTTGATAGCAGCGGTGGCATCTCGCAGCCACTTAGCTGTATCTTTGTCCACACAGGCGATTTCGAGATACCCTTTGTTTGAAGGTGCGCTTCCTAATCTTGACCCTCGTATTGTTTGGGCTCTGCTCCAGGATGCTATTGATCAGCGCGCATCGAGTAGCATTCAGCTGTTCATGGCTGAGGATATTCGCAAGGTACACAACGGGGATGATGGCCATCGAGTACGACTTGGCCATTTCGAAGGTTGGGCGCTGTTCATTTTTTAGTGTCTGTCTGGGATCCTGACCCTTGATCTTTTTCGGTTTCGGTTCCTTCCTGCACCCATTATTGTTCGGCGGCTCCGTGTCCGTTGAATGCTGTCGTTTGGATGATGCCTTCTCTATTGAGATTTTTGCCAACTCTAGCGCTTCAGTGAGATTGTGGCCGTTTCTCAGTAGCCACCCATAGCTTTTCTTCACCGCTCCGCTTAGGTGACGAGTTCTTCCTGTTCCTCTTGTTTTGTTCTCAGAGCCCTCCGATCCACCGGTTGCTCAGCCGGACTGGTCTGTGTCCTCCCGCTCTATCTGGAGAGTTGATAATGGACGAATGAGCCAATGAGCCGCTATTCAGCAACTCTCCAAGTTTGTTTTCCACGCAATCTTTCTCCTCTTCCACCTCCATCGCCGAAATATCCAAACTCATTTCTTAGTGTTTTCCGTTTTGTTCCCACGAATAGA
>NW_026683760.1:0-15844 GCF_030247195.1 Topomyia yanbarensis | reverse complement strand
TCCACAAATGAACTCAATTTAAAGATGTGACCATTGCAAGGATAGCAAATGTGTAAATCAGATGAACAAAAACAACTTCATTGCGCATGAGCAGACAATGAACACAATTTCTGCAATGAGTTTCTCTCGGGTCACTCAAATTGCATGCAATTTCTTCCCTTCTCGTATATATGCTATTGTGCCTAATTCGAGTGAACATCCTCCCCGGAATCCAGTTCCGCCGCGATGTTAGTTTAGTTGGCAGCAAGCAACCGCTGAATCCGGTCGGTGATGCTTTATGCTAGGGGCATTATTTTTTACACACCAGTTGAAACTAGTTGTTCCAACAGTTTTCCAACTTTAAGAGGATTCATTTGAAACGGATTATCCGCAGATCAGCACCTGATCTGCATTTAGTCTGGATTCACGACAAACCAGGTAACGGGACACGGAAAAATCATCCCACTCTGGAGTGCATCGTAGCGAAAGGGGGCAACCGGAGATGTTTTGCGATGTGATACCATGTTGCGCTGGGTTGCAACGGATTGAAGGGCGAGGTGGTGGCGTATTGCTTCCGCACAACTGGTCGAATCGGTCGCTGGCACTGTTGGCGAGCGGATGAAAGAGGACTGGCTGTAGATGAGTAAATGACCCGGAACGGGCGCGCTAATGTAGTTCGATGAATAATTGATGCGGATTGACGCTTTGCATGGAATGACAATCAACTCCTCTAATCACTGCTAACAAGGACGCTTTGGCTTTTTGTTGTGGCTCGTTGGTTTATGTCTATAGACAGCCAGTCCAGCAAATGTTGAGTGATGTTTATGATGCATACTGAATAAGCTACTCCCATTTCATATTCCAGCGTCGGTAGTGGGCTCTTTGATAATATTATTTTATTCGTTGGGTATATATTTGAATTTAGGTCCGACACTCATCCAACATTCATCAAAATTTATTTATCATGCAAATAGCTCGCCATGAAGGAGTCGGTTTTGTTGCAATAAACTAGCACACAATAGTAAAATATTTATCTATCCAATAAAGCTAAGGCTATGCAATCACTCTAACACCTGTATGTTTTGGATACAATTCGATTTAGCTTGACGAGATCGGTAAATTGTGTAATTCTCATACGCCACTATTGAATTATGTTTTGATTGGAGTTCTATTTCCGGCTGGTATGATGAGTGCTATCACGATTGAAATTTCTCCGTGATATCGAAATAATAGAATGTGGATATCATGGTGATGTGGATACCATACGAAGATCATTGAATACCCTGATCACATTCGCCTCGCGTGAATGGAAGAGGCGACATGTTCAACATGAAGATGTCCACGGTATCTGATATTGCTCTCTTTCTCTCTCCTCTATGTTCCTTCTTCCTTCTGCTTGGCTCATTGGGAATACGAAGCCTAAAATAGAGCAATTCTCGAGTACTTTTTCAAATGGACGTAAGTAACATTGAGAGCCTCTCTTTGTTTACTTTCTCTTTCGTTTATTACGACGTCATTACAACATTTTGTACTAATTTTCCAGTAATCGATATGAGAGGTCCCAAAATCGATTTTTCTGTGGAAGAACGCCCGCCAGCACTTCTAATCTCATCGTAGGTGTCGAGTGCATGCAACCCAAAGCAATACGCAAACAACAATATTGGATTCGCTCTAGTTTGATGAAATGTATGTTCGCACCGGAGCGGAAACAGAAACTCCCGTACTCCATCACCGACGATATCGTTGTTTGGTACAGCCTGATCAGGTCTCCTGGGTGGGCACCCCACCATGTTACGGTTATTGTACGGAGAAAGTTGATCCTTTGTTGGCACTTCTGTTTCAGATACCTAATGTGACATTCCTAGGTTCCTTTAGAGTCGAACCAGACCCCGAGATATTTGAAAGTTGAAACCTGAGCAATAGTTTGACCCATTAAGTGAAGCTGTAGTTGCGCTGGTTCACGCTTCCTTGAAAATACGACTAGCTCAGGTCTCTCCGTGGAGAACTCGATACCTAGCTGAAGGGCCCAAGCAGACAAATTGCCCAAGGTATCTTGCAATGGTCCTTGCAGATCGACCTGTAATAGAGACTACACCGTCATCTGCAAGTTGCCTTAGCGTGCAGAAATTGACAAGACATTCGTCAATGTCATTCACGTAAAAGTTATAGAGAAGGGGGCTTAGACATAAGCCCTGGGAAAGACCCATGTAGCTAATTCGTGATGTCGATAAATCACCATGCGAAAAATTCATATGCTTTTCAGACAGCAAGTTTAGCCAAAAGTTGTTTAGAGTCGGTGAAAGACCATGCTGGTGCATCTTCTCAGAAGGAATTTTGATAGAAACTGAATCAAAAGCCCCCTTTATATCTAGGAAAACTGATGCCATCTGCTCTTTGCTAGCATAAGCCATTTGAATTTCTGTTGAGAGCAACGCAAGACAATCGTTCGTCTCTTTGCCTTTGCGGAAACCAAATTGTGTATCTGATAGTAAGCCATTTGTTTCAACCCAATTATCGAGGCGAAACAAGATAATTTTCTCGAACAACTTTCGGATACAGGACAGCATCGCAATCGGTCGATACGAGTTGTGGTCGGAGGCTGGTTTTCCAGGTTTTTGAATGGCGATGACCTTCACTTGCCTCCAGTCATGAGGGACAATAGTACCCTCAAGAAACTTATTAAATAAATTCAACAAGCGTCTCTTGGCAGAGTCTGGCAGATTCTTTAACAAGTTAAATTTGATTCTGTCTGGCCCTGGGGCTTTATTGTTACATGATAAGAGAGCAAGTGAGAACTCCACCATCGAAAACGGTGTTTCGTTCGCGTTATTGTGAGGGGACGCGGCGCGGTAGATCTTCTGTGCCGGGGCGGAATCCGGACAAACCTTCTTGGCAAAATCGAATATCCAACGGTTTGAATATTCCACGCTCTCATTGGTACTGTTTCGGTTTCGTAAGCGCCGGGCCGTACTCCAAAGAGTGCTCATCGATGTTTCTCTCGTTAGTCCGTCGACGAACCGGCGCCAGTAGCTACGTTTTTTGGCTTTTATCAAACTCTTCATGCGCGTTTCCGCCATCGCGTACTGTCGGTAGCTAGCTGGCAGCCCGTCGTTCCGGAAGGTCTTATACGCAGCGGCCTTCTCCGCGTACACGTCTGAGCACTCTTTGTCCCACCATGGATTGGGAGGACGCCCGCGTGAATTCGCGTCTGGTACGCGTTTAGTCTGAGCTTGAATCGCGGTATCGAGAATCAAGCCAGCCAGGAACCCGTACTCTTCCTCCGGAGGAAGCTCTTGTGTCGATTCTACTTTTTCGGATATCGCGGACGCGTAGCTCTTCCAATCAATATTTCGTGTGAGGTCATACGAAACATTGATTGTATTCGGTGGCCCTGAACCGTTAGCAATATTAATTACGATTGGCAGATGGTCGCTGCCGTGGGGATCAGAGACTACCTTCCACATGCAATCTAACCGCAGCGATGTCGAGCAGAGGGACAGATCTAAGGCGCTCGGTCGCGCTGGAGGGACAGGAATCCGTGTCATTTCACCCGTATTCAAAATAGTCATATTGAAGTTGTCGCAAAGCTCATGGAGTAGGGTAGATCGATTATCGTCATGAAGGCAACCCCATGCCGTGCCGTGGGAGTTAAAGTCACCTAAAACTAGCCTCGGTGCGGGGAGGAGTTCCGCAATATCGCAAAGCCGTCGGTGGCTAACTGAGGCTCTAGGGGGGATGTAGGTGGAAGCAATGCAAAGGTCTTTGCCTTTAATTCTGGTTTGGCAAGCGACAACTTCAATGCCTGGTGTCGAGGGGAGGTCGATCCGATTGAAAGAATAGCACTTTTTGATCCCCAAAAGTACTCCTCCGTAAGAGTCTTCTCGATCCAAGCGAATAATATTAAAATCGTGGAAGTGTAGGGTTATTTCTGAAGTGAGCCATGTCTCGCATAGGGCAAATGCATCGCATTTCAAATTATTTAGTAAGATTTTAAACGAATCGATTTTCGGGATAATACTTCTGCAATTCCACTGTAGAACAGTGATTAAATCCTTGACCTCGTTCGATGAATTAGCCATCGAAGGATACAATCGCTGAAAGGAGGGGCCATTTCGCAGTGAACTGCATCAAGAATGTTTTTACTGCGGGGAGAAAGCTTATCAAGATACTTTTAAGGGGGTCAGAAATGTTTAACGCTGTAAGAATACGGTCCACAATGTCAGAGAAATTTATTAGGCCAGCACTGTTTTCTTTCTCTGGCTGAGATATGGGAACACTTGGGGTTTTTGATGTTCCTGGAAGTGCTGGGAACTCCTTTTCTGAGCTCAGGTTACTGAGACCGGGAGCGACTTGCTTCGGTTTTGCACCAGTACTTCCTTGAGTAGTTATTTTAGGGGGACCATGAAGAGACACCTTCTGGCCTTTACGACGAAGCTTGGAAGAGGAAATGTTCTTCCTTTTTCTACTACTTCTAGGCACAGCAGAAGATGTTCCCTCCTGGGGTTCATCACAGTCGCCTTCGTCAGTAGACAAGTTGGTAAAGATGTTCGTAGAGACAGGTGGCGTAGCTATCTTAAGCATTTCTGCAAAAGATCGCTTAGAGCGTCCCTGAAGGGAACGCTTAAGATTTTCCTCGCGCTGTTTGTACGCGGGACATGAAGGGAG
Organism: Topomyia yanbarensis; assembly: GCF_030247195.1. Taxonomy (NCBI): domain Eukaryota; kingdom Metazoa; phylum Arthropoda; class Insecta; order Diptera; family Culicidae; genus Topomyia; species Topomyia yanbarensis. The sequence goes on along the minus strand of NW_026683760.1, from coordinate 11,200 downwards.
ATCATGTGGGTTTCCCCCACAGTAGAGGCACTTTTCGACATCTCTACCACAGGAATCATCCGCATGATTCCCACCGCATTTCCCACAGCGGGCTTTATTGCTAGAATGGGAGGCTGTGTGTCCCAATTGTTTGCAATTAGTACAGTTCATGACCCGCGGCACAAAGAGGCGAACAGGTAGACGAACCTTGTCAAAAAGGAGGTAATTAGGCAGGGCAGAGCCGGCGAAGGTCACCCGATAAGAGTCTGAGTTGACGTATGTTTTCTTCCCGTCAGCTGCGACTGATGCTGAATGCAAACGTTTGCATTCCAGTATCTTCACTGGCTTAAGCATGGGGTCTTTGAAACAGCCAGTCCCATATTTTAGCAGGTCCTCGCAATTCAGACTCGAATCGGAAACGACCCCACTGACTTCAACCCTGCTAGCTGGAATATACACCCTGTACTCCCTCGTAAAGGGCTCGTATCCAGCAATATCGTTTGCCTGAGTTGAACTGTTAACCACCACCCGAAGCTTATCAGGCCGAATTTTCGATATTTCTGTCACGGCCGAATACCGAACCGTCAGAACTCGAGAAATCTGCAACAGATTCAAACACTTTTTTTCTTTGGTCCGAAAGAAGATCACAAATGGCCCGGTGGCCGAGCTCGGATATACCTTGAGCCGGGGAGCCGATTTTATTTCGACGTCCATCTCACCTTGAGATGAATCGCCGTCAGGGGAAGTCATTTTTGCACGGGCCTATTGCCTAGTGCACGTTATTAAGACAACCAAGAAGGGGAAACGAAAACTAATACTTAGCTTGTGTATGTAACGGTATCCAGACGGCTTACTAGAAGAACACTGTTTCACTTCACTGACCGGCTAACGGTACTCAGAAACAGAAACACAAAAGAAGGGAAAAATACTGAAACCTCAACTAGGCGCAGAGTGTGTAAATAACCTTGAACGCGGATTAACACTATTTGTCGCTATAGAGTGTACGGACCGATGACAAAAGACTTCTATCTCGACTGAGTGCTTGATAACGAGTAAGCCATTTGTTTCAACCCAATTATCGAGGCGAAACAAGATAATTTTCTCGAACAACTTTCGGATACAGGACAGCATCGCAATCGGTCGATACGAGTTGTGGTCGGAGGCTGGTTTTCCTGGTTTTTGAATGGCGATGACCTTCACTTGCCTCCAGTCATGAGGGACAATAGTACCCTCAAGAAACTTATTAAATAAATTCAACAAGCGTCTCTTGGCAGAGTATGGCAGATTCTTCAACAAGTTGAATTTAATTCTGTCCAGCCCTGGAGCTTTATTGTTACACGACAAGAGAGCAAGTGAGAACTCCACCATCGAAAAAGGCGTTTCGTTCGCGTTATCGTAACGAAACACCTTTTTTGATGGTGGAGTTCTCACTTGCTCTCTTGTCGTGTAACAATAAAGCTCGAATTTCCAACGTTTTGAATATTCCACGCTCTTCTTAGTACTGTTTCAGTTTCGTAAGCGCCGGGCTGTGCTCCAAAGAGTGCTCAGTGGTAGCTAGCTGGCAGCCCGTCGTCCCGGAAGGTCTTATACGCAGCGGCCTTCTCCGCGTACATGTCTGAGCACTCTTTGTCCCACCATGGAATGGGAGGACGCCCGCGTGAGTCCGCGTCTGGTTCGCGTTTAGTCTGAGCTTGAATCGCGGTATCGAGCATCAAGCCAGCCAGGAACCCGTACTCATCCTCCGGAGGAAGCTCTTGAGTGCACTCGATTTTGTCGGATATCGCAGACGCGTAGCTCTTCCAATCAATATTTCGTGTGAGGTCATACGAAACATTGATTGTATTCGGTGGTCCTGAACCGTTAGCAATATTAATTACGATTGGCAGATGGTCGCTGCCGTGGGGATCAGAGATTACCTTCCACATGCAATCTAACTTCAGCGATGTCGAGCAGAGGGACAGGTCTAAGGCGCTCGGTCGCGCTGAAGGGGTAGGAATCCGTGTCATTTCACCCGTATTCAAAATTGTCATATTGAAGTTATCGCAAAGCTCATGAAGTACGGTAGATCGATTATCGTCATGAAGGCAACCCCATGCCGTGCCGTGGGAGTTGAAGTCACCTAAAACTAGCCTCGGTGCGGGGAGGAGTTCCGCAAAGCCGTTGGTGGCTAACAGAGGCTCTAGGGGGATGTAGATGGAAGCAATGCAAAGGTCTTTGCCTTTAATTCTGGTTTGGTAAGCGACAACTTCAATGCCTGGCGTCGAGGGGAGGTCGATCCGATTGAAAGAATAGCAAAATAGCAATAGCAAATCCCCAAAAGTACTCCTCCATAAGAGTCTTCTCGATCCAAGTGAATAATATTAAAATCGTGGAAGTGTAGGGTTATTTCTGAAGTGAGCCATGTCTCGCATAGGGCAAATGCATCGCATTTCAAATTATTTAGTAAGATTTTAAACGAATCGATTTTCGGGATAATTCTTCTTCAATTCCACTGTAGAACAGTGATTAAATCCTTGACCTCGTTCGATGAATTAGCCATCGAAGGATACAATCGCTGAAAGGAGGGGCCATTTCGCAGTGAACTGCATCAAGAATGTTTTTACTGCGGGGAGAAAGCTTATCAAGATGCTTTTAGGGGGTTAGAAATATTTAAAGCTGTAAGAATACGGTCCACAATGTCAGAGAAATTTATTAAGCCAGCACTGTTTTCTTTCTCTGGCTGAGATATGGGAACACTTGGGGTTTTTGATGTTCCTGGAAGAGCTGGGAACTCCTTTTCTGAGCTCAGGTTACTGACCGGGAGCGACTTGCTTCGGTTTTGCACCAGTACTTCCTTGAGTAGTTATTTTAGGGGGCCCATGAAGAGACACCTTCTGGCCTTTACGACGAAGCTTGGGGGAGGAAATGTTCCTCCTTTTTCTATTGCTTCTAGGCACAGCGGAAGATGTTCTTTCCTGGGGTTCATCACAGTCGCCTTCGTCAGTAGACAAGTTGGTATAGATGTTCGTAGAGACAGGTGGCGTAGCTATCTTAAGCATTTCTGCAAAAGATCGCTTAGAGCGTCCCTGAAGGGAACGCTTAACATTCTCCCCGCCCTGTTTGTACGCGGGACATAAAGGGAGATCATGTGTGTTTCCCCCACAGTAGAGACACTTTTCGACATCTCTACCACAGGAATCATCCGCATGATTCCCACCGCATTTCCCACAACGGGATTTATTGCTACAATGGGAGGCTGTGTCCCAATTGTTTGCAATTAGTACAGTTCATAACCCGCGGCACAAATAGGCGAACAGGTAGACGAACCTTGTCAAAGAGGAGGTAATAACATAGCCAAGGAGTTGAAGTTGAGCCTTCTGGAGCTCCGGAAAGCTGTTCGTGTCGCAAGACAGGAACAGCAGGCATATGTTGAGAGGGTGGAATGTCGGGAGAGGCCCGACAGAGAAACCCAGACAGTGGCCTCCAATAGGGAGGAAAGAGAGAAGGTTAATAGAGGTTCACAGACAGTGGCCTTTACCTTCTATGGAGCAGCCACGTCGATCGGAGCGGCGACCGAGTTCCCCTCGAAGGGAAAGGGAAAGGGCAATCGCAAGACGGCATCGAATGCGAAGCGCCCTAGGAAGTCGCCAGGAGAGGGTGCCAAAACCGACACCACTCGGCGTGCAACCGTCAAGGTCAAACGCCGCCTGGGTGAGGTAAGCGAGGGCGAGAGTGACCTCGCTGTTGAGAGCGATGGTACCAGCAACCCGGCACGACCGGGGCAGGGGGGCTCAAACCCCTGGACGCTGGTTACCAAGAAAAAGCCGGCACCGAAACCGGAGGTACCGCGGCCTGCGAGGAAGGCCAAGGACAGAGGCGAAGCCTTGTGGTTAAAAACCGACAAGGACAAATACGCCGATGTCCTTAAATCGATGAAAGCGGCCGAAAGCCTCTCGGCCCTTGGGCAGGATGTGCGTAGCGTAAGACGCACCAACACGGGAGAGATGCTCCTGGTGTTGAAGCGAGGCGCACAATCAAGTGCAATATACAAGGCCTTGGCCCAAGAGGTCCTTGGTGAGGGCGCCCAAATCAGGTCGCTAGGTGCGGAAACAACTCTCCAGTGCAAACACTTGGACGAGTTCGCGACCGCAGAAGACGTCGGCGCAGCCGTCAAGGAGCAATGCGGCGTCACAATCGAGCGGGCCTCTGTGCGATTGAGGGACGGACCCTCTGGCACCCAAGTAGCCTACCTCAGGCTACTGAATGCGGATGCCAAAAAGGTAACCGAGAAAGGGAAGCTGAAGATCGGCTGGTCGGTATGCCCTATTAGTATACCCCAGCCGCCTTCAGTGGACAGGTGCTATCGGTGCCTAGAATCCGGCCATAAAGCTTACGAATGCAAAGGCCTAGACAGGAGTAAGCTATGTCGTCGATGCGGCGAGGAGGGGCATAAAGAGCGGGGGTGCACTAAGGCATATAAGTGCCTTATCTGCACCTCTAAGAAGCAAGCCCATAAACATGCTATGGGCGGACCTTCGTGTCCCTTCGGCGAGTTAAATAAGAAGAAGCCGTGAGAGTCACACAGCTAAATCTTAACCATTGTGCAGCAGCCCAACAGCTGCTGTGGCAGTCGGTCTCGGAGTCGAGGACAGATGTCGCCCTATTATCAGACCCGTACAGCATCCCTGCCGGCAACGGCAATTGGGTGTCGGACGGGTCTGGAATGGTGGCAATCTGTACAACGGGAAGGTTCCCGGTTCAAGAGGTAATACACCCCTCCGCCGAGGGTGTGGCGATTGCCAAGATCAATGGTGTGTTCTATTGCAGCTGCTACGCCCCACCAAGGTGGCCAATAGATCAGTTCTACCAGATGATCGACAGGCTCTCGTCGGACCTCGTGGGCCGGAAACCGGTAGTAATAGCGGGAGACTTCAACGCTTGGGCAGTGGAGTGGGGCAGCCGCTGTACAAATAGCAGGGGTCAAGCGCTAATGGAAGCGTTTGCGAAACTCGATACTGTGCTAGCTAATGATGGCTCCGCTAGTACATTCCGTAGAAACGGAGTGGAGGCGTGGATTGATTTGACCTTTGCCAGCCCGAGTCTGGCTCCAGGCATGGAATGGAGGGTAGACGAAGGCTACACCCATAGTGATCATTTAGCAATCCGCTTTAAGATCAACTATGGTGTGCAGCATCCGAGGGCGGGAGATCCCTGTCAGGTACGCGGGTGGAAGTCCAATCACTTCGACAGCGAAGCTTTCACCGCGGCCCTGGGACTGGAGGCCAACACCGACAGTCTAAGCGGGGATGCGCTGGTAGCTGTTCTATCACGAGCGTGCGACGCCACTATGCCGAGAAAAACACTGCCAAGAAACGGTAGATGCCCGGTATACTGGTGGAGTGCCGAGATTGCAGCTCTACGGTCAGCCTGTCTCAGAGCTAGACGTAGGATGCAAAGAGCTCGCACCGAGGATGCAAGAGAGAACCGCCGTGAAGTGTTTCGAGCTGCGAAATTAGCCCTTAACAAGGCTATTAAAAGCAGCAAGAGAGCGTGTTTCGACAACCTGTGTGAGAGTGCCAACGCGAATCCGTGGGGTGACGCCTACCGGATTGTGATGGCCAAGACCAAAGGGGGCTCCTCACCCCCAGAACGGTCTCCGGACCGGTTGGCAACGATTATCGAAGTACTCTTCCCGTCTCGAGCCACAAGCCCCTGGCCACCTGCACTACGAGACAGTGCGGGCACGGTCGAAATGGTGGCTCCAGTGACGAACGAAGAACTACTCGCAGTGGCTAAATCCCTAGCAATGAACAAAGCTCCAGGGCCGGATGGAGTCCCGAACAACGCTCTCAAGGCAGCGATCATAGCGAACCCGAACATGTTCAGGCTAGCTATGCAGAGATGCCTTGACGAGTGCCGTTTCCCCGATAGATGGAAAAGGCAGAAACTGGTGCTGTTGCCGAAGCCCGGGAAGCCGCCAGGCGACCCATCGGCGTACAGACCAATCTGTCTGATAGACACGACTGGCAAACTGCTTGAGAGGATCATCCTCAACAGGCTCACCCCGTACGCGGAAGGTACGGACGGTCTGTCAAGCAACCAGTTTGGCTTTCGGAAGGGTAAGTCCACAGTGGACGCTCTCAACTCAGTGATAAATACTGCCGAGATAGCGATCCAACGAAAAAGGCGAGGTATTCGATACTGTGCGTTAGTGACACTTGACGTGAAGAATGCATTCAACAGCGCAAGCTGGGATGCCATCGCGCTCTCGTTACACCGGCTTAGCCTACCGGTGGGTCTGTACCGGATCCTGGAAAGTTACTTCCAAAACCGCGTACTGCTATACGAGACCGATGCCGGTCAGAAAAGGGTTCCGATTACCGCCGGAGTCCCGCAGGGCTCGATCGTAGGCCCGGTGCTATGGAACCTCATGTATGACGGGGTTCTGAGACTGAAGTTCCCTCCTGGGGTCAAGATCGTCGGCTTTGCCGACGACGTAACCTTGGAGGTCTACGGGGAGTCAATTCCTGAGGTAGAACTAACCGCAGAACACGCGATTAGCACGGTGGAGGAATGGATGAGCGCGAGAGGCCTGGAGCTCGCTCATCATAAGACGGAGGTAGTTATCGTCAACAACCGCAAGTCGGCACAACATGCAGTTATCCATGTGGGAGAAGTCGCGATCACCTCACAGCGAAGTCTGAAGTCTCTCGGAGTCATTATAGACGACAAGCTGACCTTCGGCAGCCATGTCGACTATACGTGCAAGAGAGCGTCGACTGCTGTTGCGGCACTATCGAGAATGATGTCCAACAGCTCAAAGGTGTGCGCCAGTAGACGTAGGTTACTGGCAGGCGTTGCCGTATCTATCCTCAGGTACGGCGGCCCGTCATGGTCAAGAGCACTGAGGGTAACCAGTTACCTACAGAAACTGGAGAGCACCTACCGCGTGATGTGCCTCAGAGTGATATCTGCCTACCGCACGGTATCACACGATGCATCCTGCGTGATAGCGAGCATGATGCCAGTCGGGCTGGTCATTCGGGAAGATGAGGAGTGCTTTGAGCTACGTGGAAATAGGGGAGCCCGCGAGCGCACCAGGGTGACCTCGGTCGCCAGCGTGAGTGGGACAACTCCTCGAAAGGTAGGTGGACCCACCGGCTGATACCTAGCATATCGAGCTGGGTGGGAAGACCCCATGGGGAAGTTCACTTCCACCTGACACAATTCCTGTCAGGCCATGGCTGTTTCCGTCAGTACCTCCACAGGTTCGGGCACGCGGAGGTCCCTGTCTGCCCGGACTGCCCAGGTGTAGATGAAACTGCCGAACACATACTGTTCGTATGTCATCGGTTCGACGTCGAAAGAAGAGCAATGCTTGACGTCTGTGGCTGGGACACAACCCCGGATACCCTTATCCAGCGGATGTGTCAAACGGTGGAGAAGTGGAACGCAGTCTCGGCTGCTACCATCCAGATTGCCAGTAGGCTACAGGTAATCTGGCGAACCGAGCAACAGACGGCGGGCACGGCTAACTAGTGATTGGTTAGCTGGAGCGAAAAAGGCCAAGCGCAAAATAAGAGAGTGAATGGTCTGTTCATGCCGAGGTAGGTTGGCGCAGCGAATGGCAACCGCGTAAGGGGTAAACCCAGCCACCCCGAAGCAAGACAGAAGAGTGAGTGTATAGGCGTATAAGTGGACTGCCTCATGCCAAGACGGGAGGGTCGTAGCGTAGTATGTTGGAACTAAGCTATCGATGCCTCATGGCGTGGCAGAGGAGTGAAAGGGTGAGCATCCAAGTCAGTCTCACACTGCATGTTAAGGGTGAGCATAAAAGTCAGCCTCACAGGTTGGTAGCAAGCAAGGAATGAAAAAGGTGAGCACAAAAGTCAGCCTCGCATGGTATGTCAGAAGTGGGGCCTAAGAAAAATGTCCCACATGGGATGCCAGAGGGAGTGACAAAGGTACAATAGAGTGGCACGATTGAGAGTGAATCAGGTGATAGGGTGAGCACCCAAGTCAGCCTCACATGTATGGGTAGGGCGAGCACAAAAGTAAGCCTAGCAAGGAATGAGTAAGGTGAGCACACAAGTCAGCCTCGCATGGAACGTAAAAGGTGAGCACAAAAGTCAGCCTCATGTGGGAGTGTTTGAGAGCGAATCAAAGTGTGATTGAGAGAGCACCCAAGTAAGCCTCATACAGGATGTATGATCGCGTGAGTGAGAGTGAATGAGTACACTTAGTACAGCCATCCGCCCAGAAGTAATACCGAGAGGTAGTTCCTGGGAGGAATGATGGCGGAGCCCAATGGAGTTTAGTCGGTATTAATGGCTGGTCACCATTCGAGTCCGACACGCCCCCAGTGCACCCCGTGTGGTAGATTGGACCCTACCGTTAGCACGTGTACTGGGCTAGGACATAAAGGTCTTCTCCATTGTAAAAAAAAAAAAAAAAAAAAAAAGGGGAGGTAATTGGGTAGGGCAGAGCCGGCGAAGGTCACCCGATAAGAGTCTGAGTTTACGTATATTTTCTTGCCGTCAGTTGCGACTGATGCTGAATGCAAACGTTTGCATTCCAGTATCTTCACTGGCTAAGCATGGGGTCTTTGAAACAGCCAGTCCCATATTTTAGAAGGTCCTCGCAATTCAGACTCGAATCGGAAACGACCCCACTGACTTTAACCCTGCTAGCTGGAATATGCACCCTGTACTCCTTCGTAAAGGGCTCGTAGCCAGCAATATCGTTTGCCTGAGTTGAACTGTTAACAACCACCCGAAGCTTATCAGGGCGAATTTTCGATATTTCTGTCACGGTCGAATACCGATCCATCAGAACTCGAGAAATCTGCAACAGATTCAAACAATTTTTTTTCTTTGGTCCGAAGAAGATCACAAATGGCCCGGTGGCCGAGCTCGGATATACTTTGAACCGGGGAGCCGATTTTGTTTCGACGTCCATCTCACCTTGAGATGAACCGCCGTCAGGGGAAGTCATTTTTGCACGGGCCTATTGCCCAGTGCACGTTATAAGGACAACCAAGAAGGGCAAACGTAAATTAATACTTAACTTGTGTAGGTAACCGTATCCAGACGGCTTACTAGAAGAACACTGCTTCACTTGTCACTGACCGGCTAACGGTATTCAGAAACAGAAACACAAAAGAAGGGGAAAATACTGAAACCTCAACTAGGTGTAGAGTGTGCGAATAACATTGAACGCGGATTAACACTATTTGTCGCTATAGAGTGTACGGACCGACAACAAAAGACTTCTATCTCGACTGAGTGCTCGATAACGAATGCTTTAGATACCACTTATCGGCGCTATGATCGGCCAGCAAACGCTATAAGAGCGTAGCGTGCAAACTTGGATACAATGGTGGTCCATCTATGCCCACCTGTATGCGATGGTGATTTTCGACGTATTTTCATTTAGGGGAAGATGGGGTAAAACACACCCCCGGGGCAAAATGCACCCCTTGCTTATATCGAAAACAGCTGAAAATTTCTAGAAAACGGTAACACCAGTTGAAAGTCAGCCATAGTAAACATACTTTGTCAAAGTTTGATAACCGTACATCAATAGCAGCTCGAGAAATAAATAAAAAACAATAACGTGCTCTTCTCATGTAATTATTGTGGCTCGTACAACAAGGATTTTCCGCTCTTATAAATACTGTTTTACTATTATATTTGAGCATTCCAGTTCTATTTATACCGCTGTTCATTATTCTGTTGCACTACATATGAAAAATCTACAAAATAATTCACTTTTTGCTAAATTTATATCTCAGCTCCATCGGAGGCAAAATGCCCTCTTCTCTGTTTTTTTTTCTGATTTTTAATCGAAAGCAGAAAAATCGTTCTGAAAACCTACCAATTGCATAACCTAAGGCTATTTAATGGCACGCTTTTGTGAAATCTCGTCAGAAAACAAAACTACTTGCTTGTTCGCCGAGCATTATGCCCCGTTGTTGCGGTGCATTCTACCCCGTTGTTGTAGGGAATTATGCCCCGTTGTTGTGGTGCGTTTTACCCCATCTTCCCCTAAATGTTTACACAGGTTGTTCTAGCTTCTATGTCGATTCTCTGTGCTATAAGCGATTGAAATATACTGCTAGAGAAGTTTATATGAAGCAGGAGTACTAAAAGTAGGTAGGAGAATTGAAATTATTGTTTTTATTTTTTTATTATAAAGGTTTTAACCTTAGGGTCATTCGCTTCGGGCTAGAGAAATCTCTTTACAAAAATATCTAACTCTATGTGCGGGGTTGGTAATCGATCCCAGGTGAGCTGCGTACAAGACAATTCATTTACCAACTACGCTATGCCCGCCCGAAATTATTGAACTTAAGGTTGCACAGAGAATGCGCAAAAATCGCAAAGGAAAAAAGCAGTTTTTTTGCACACCGTATGTCAGATCTTCAAAAAAATCAATCAGCGTATGTAGAATGTTGTTACAGTACTGCTGATTGATTTGTATGAAGATCTGACATACGGTGTGGAAAAAAACTGCTTTTTTCGTTTGCGAATTTTGCCATTCTCTGTGCAACCTTAAGTCTAAATCTTCAACAGGCACGTAGCCAGAGAGGGGGCTAGGGGGCTAAAGCCCCCCCCGAAATTTTTCAAAAATAAATTTAAGAAGCAACATGTTTTTCGGTAACTCGTAAAAAAATTGTATCTTGTTTGGTTTCAACAAATTAATGGGAGAATGGTGAGGAAGATTACTATTTCGAGCCACCGAAGACATCGGTCACGATATCTACTCAGTATGCCGAGTCTGATAACACACTTCCTTTCATATTGTGTGACTCGTCGGAAGAACAAAAGAAACTGTTACTTTAATTCTTGCTGGGGTGATCCGTCGGATGATTGAATCGCAGAAGCAAGAAGTGGTGCTCCAGCCAAACGTGGAGGCTATTGACTTCCGGAATTTTTGTATAACCGAATTTCATGATGGGAAATATTTGCTGAAGGTGAAAATAGAGGTTATGCTTACGAACTTCGCCTTTAACGAGTTCTACCTTGTCAGGCATTCAGTACTTATGTTATTGAACAAATAAACCCAGGCGAAACCAGTCATTTTGCAACTTGTAACACGTGGTTGATTCTCATATATATGGATGATGAGAAAATCAATGTTCGGCTACAAGATCTGATACCACTTACTTGAACCGCGGGCGAACGACCAGGAGGTTAAAGCCCCAATAAACAAACTTAACTTATTTGAACCGTGGCCATTA